>NC_074669.1:62781944-62894444 GCF_029448725.1 Salvelinus fontinalis
AACCAGGACCACTACTTTGTTAGTTAGAGTGAGATATAATGCATCATACAACCAGGACCACTACTTTGTTAGAGTGAGATATAATGCATCATACAACCCGGACCACTACTTTGTTAGAGTGTGATATAATGCATCATACAACCAGGACCACTACTTTGTTAGAGTGAGATATAATGCATCATACAACCAGGACCACTACTTTGTTAGTTAGAGTGAGATATAATGCATCATACAACCAGGACCACTACTTTGTTAGAGTGTGATATAATGCATCATACAACCAGGACCACTACTTTGTTAGTTAGAGTGAGATATAATGCATCATACAACTAGGACCACTACTTTGTTAGTTAGAGTGTGATATAATGCATCATACAACCAGGACCACTACTTTGTTAGTTAGAGTGTGATATAATGCATCATACAACCAGGACCACTGCTTTGTTAGTTAGAGTGAGATATAATGCATCATATAACCAGGACCACTACTTTGTTAGAGTGAGATATAATGCATCACACAACCAGGATCACTACTTTGTTAGTTAGAGTGTGATATAATGCATCATACAACCAGGATCACTACTTTGTTAGTTAGAGTGTGATATAATGCATCATACAACCAGGACCACTACTTTGTTAGAGTGAGATATAATGCATCATACAACCAGGACCAGTACTTTGTTAGTTAGAGTGAGATATAATGCATCATACAACCAGGACCACTACTTTGTTAGAGTGAGATATAATGCATCATACAACCAGGACCACTACTTTGTTAGTTAGAGTGTGATATAATGCATCATACAACCAGGACCACTACTTTGTTAGTTAGAGTGTGATATAATGCATCATACAACCAGGACCACTACTTTGTTAGAGTGAGATATAATGCATCATACAACCAGGACCACTACTTTGTTAGAGTGTGATATAATGCATCATACAACCAAGACCACTACTTTGCTAGTTAGAGTGAGATATAATGCATCATACAACCAGGACCACTACTTTGTTAGAGTGTGATATAATGCATCATACAACCAAGACAACTACTTTGTTAGTTAGAGTGAGATATAATGCATCATACAACCAGGACCACTAATTTGTTAGTTAGAGTGAGATATAATGTATCATACAACCAGGACCACTACTTTGTTAGTTAGAGTGAGATATAATGCATCATACAACCAGGACCACTATTTTGTTAGAGTGAGATATAATGCATCATACAACCAGGACCACTACCTTGTTAGAGTGAGATATAATGCATCATACAACCAGGACCACTACTTTGTTAGAGTGAGATATAATGCATCATACAATCAGGATCACTACTTTGTTAGTTAGAGTGAGATATAATGCATCATACAACCAGGACCACTACTTTGTTAGAGTGAGATATAATGCATCATACAATCAGGACCACTACTTTGTTAGTTAGAGTGAGATATAATGCATCATACAACCAGGACCACTACTTTGTTAGAGTGAGATATAATGCATCATACAACCAGGACCACTACTTTTTTAGTTAGAGTGAGATATAATGCATCATACAACCAGGACCACTACTTTGTTAGAGTGAGATATAATGCATCATACAACCAGGACCACTAATTTGTTAGAGTGAGATACAATGCATCATACAACCAGGATCACTACTTTGTTAGTTAGAGTGAGATATAATGCATCATACAACCAGGACCACTACTTTGTTAGTTAGAGTGAGATATAATGCATCATACAACCAGGACCACTACTTTGTTAGTTAGAGTGTGATATAATGCATCATACAACCAGGACCACTACTTTGTTAGAGTGAGATATAATGCATCATACAACCAGGATCACTACTTTGTTAGTTAGAGTGAGATATAATGCATCATACAACCAGGACCACTACTTTGTTAGAGTGAGATATAATGCATCATACAATCAGGACCACTACTTTGTTAGTTAGAGTGAGATATAATGCATCATACAACCAGGACCACTACTTTGTTAGTTAGAGTGAGATATAATGCATCATACAACCAGGACCACTACTTTGTTAGAGTGTGATATAATGCATCATACAACCAGGACCACTACTTTGTTAGAGTGAGATATAATGCATCATACAATCAGGACCACTACTTTGTTAGTTAGAGTGAGATATAATGCATCATACAACCAGAACCACTACTTTGTTAGAGTGAGATATAATGCATCATACAACCAGGACCACTACTTTGTTAGAGTGAGATATAATGCATCATACAACCAGGACCACTACTTTGTTAGAGTGAGATATAATGCATCATACAACCAGGACCACTACTTTGTTAGAGTGAGATATAATGCATCATACAATCAGGACCACTACTTTGTTAGTTAGAGTGAGATATAATGCATCATACAACCAGGACCACTACTTTGTTAGAGTGTGATATAATGCATCATACAACCAGGACCACTACTTTGTTAGAGTGAGATATAATGCATCATACAACCAGGATCACTACTTTGTTAGTTAGAGTGAGATATAATGCATCATACAACCAGGACCACTACTTTGTTAGAGTGTGATATAATGCATCATACAACCAGGACCACTACTTTGTTAGAGTGAGATATAATGCATCATACAACCAGGACCATTACTTTGTTACAGTGAGATATAATGCATCATACAATCAGGACCACTACATTGTTAGTTAGAGTGAGATATAATGCATCATACAACCAGGACCACTACTTTGTTAGTTAGAGTGAGATATAATGCATCATACAATCAGGACCACTACTTTGTTAGTTACAGTGAGATATAATGCATCATACAATCAGGACCACTACTTTGTTAGTTAGAGTGAGATATAATGCATCATACAACCAGGACCACTACTTTGTTAGTTAGAGTGAGATATAATGCATCATACAACCAGGACCACTACTTTGTTAGAGTGAGATATAATGCATCATACAACCAGGACCACTACTTTGTTAGAGTGTGATATAATGCATCATACAACCAGGACCACTACTTTGTTAGTTAGAGTAAGATATAATGCATCATACAACCAGGTCCACTACTTTGTTAGTTAGAGTGTGATATAATGCATCATACAACCAGGACCACTACTTTGTTAGTTAGAGTAAGATATAATGCATCATACAACCAGGACCACTACTTTGTTAGAGTGTGATATAATGCATCATACAACCAGGACCACTACTTTGTTAGAGTGAGATATAATGCATCATACAACCAGGACCACTACTTTGTTAGAGTGAGATATAATGCATCATACAACCAGGACCACTACTTTGTTAGAGTGAGATATAATGCATCATACAACCAGGATCACTACTTTGTTAGTTAGAGTGAGATATAATGCATCATACAACCAGGACCACTACTTTGTTAGAGTGAGATATAATGCATCATACAACCAGGACCACTACTTTGTTAGAGTGAGATATAATGCATCATACAACCAGGACCACTACTTTGTTAGAGTGAGATATAATGCATCATACAACCAGGACCGATACTTTGTTAGTTACAGTGAGATATAATGCATCATACAATCAGGACCACTACTTTGTTAGTTAGAGTGTGATATAATGCATCATACAACCAGGACCATTACTTTGTTACAGTGAGATATAATGCATCATACAATCAGGACCACTACTTTGTTAGTTAGAGTGAGATATAATGCATCATACAACCAGGACCACTACTTTGTTAGTTAGAGTGAGATATAATGCATCATACAATCAGGACCACTACTTTGTTAGTTACAGTGAGATATAATGCATCATACAATCAGGACCACTACTTTGTTAGTTAGAGTGAGATATAATGCATCATACAACCAGGACCACTACTTTGTTAGTTAGAGCGAGATATAATGCATCATACAACCAGGACCACTACTTTGTTAGAGTGAGATATAATGCATCATACAACCAGGACCACTACTTTGTTAGAGTGAGATATAATGCATCATACAACCAGGACCACTCCTTTGTTAGTTAGAGTGTGATATAATGCATCATACAACCAGGACCACTACTTTGTTAGTTAGAGTGTGATATAATGCATCATACAACCAGGACCACTACTTTGTTAGTTAGAGTGAGATATAATGTATCATACAACCAGGACCACTACTTTGTTAGTTAGAGTGTGATATAATGCATCATACAACCAGGACCACTACTTTGTTAGAGTGAGATATAATGCATCATACAACCAGGATCACTACTTTGTTAGTTAGAGTGAGATATAATGCATCATACAACCAGGACCACTACTTTGTTAGAGTGAGATATAATGCATCATACAACCAGGATCACTACTTTGTTAGTTAGAGTGAGATATAATGCATCATACAACCAGGACCACTACTTTGTTAGAGTGAGATATAATGCATCATACAACCAGGACCACTACTTTGTTAGAGTGTGATATAATGCATCATACAACCAGGACCACTACTTTGTTAGAGTGAGATATAATGCATCATACAACCAGGACCACTACTTTGTTAGTTAGAGTGAGATATAATGCATCATACAACCAGGACCATTACTTTGTTACAGTGAGATATAATGCATCATACAACCAGGACCACTACTTTGTTAGAGTGAGATACAATGCATCATACAACCAGGACCATTACTTTGTTACAGTGAGATATAATGCATCATACAATCAGGACCACTACTTTGTTAGTTAGAGTGAGATATAATGCATCATACAACCAGGACCACTACTTTGTAAGAGTGAGATATAATGCATCATACAACCAGGACCACTACTTTGTTAGTTAGAGTGAGATATAATGCATCATATAACCAGGACCACTACTTTGTAAGAGTGAGATATAATGCATCATACAACCAGGACCACTACTTTGTTAGTTAGAGTGAGATATAATGCATCATATAACCAGGACCACTACTTTGTTAGAGTGAGATATAATGCATCATACAACCAGGACCAGTACTTTGTTAGAGTGTGATATAATGCATCATACAACCAGGACCACTACTTTGTTAGTTAGAGTAAGATATAATGCATCATACAACCAGGTCCACTACTTTGTTAGTTAGAGTGAGATATAATGCATCATACAACCAGGACCACTACTTTGTTAGAGTGAGATATAATGCATCATACAACCAGGACCACTACTTTGTTAGAGTGAGATATAATGCATCATACAACCAGGACCACTACTTTGTTAGAGTGAGATATAATGCATCATACAACCAGGATCACTACTTTGTTAGTTAGAGTGAGATATAATGCATCATACAACCAGGACCACTACTTTGTTAGAGTGAGATATAATGCATCATACAACCAGGACCACTACTTTGTTAGAGTGTGATATAATGCATCATACAACCAGGACCACTACTTTGTTAGAGTGAGATATAATGCATCATACAACCAGGACCACTACTTTGTTAGAGTGTGATATAATGCATCATACAACCAGGACCACTACTTTGTTAGAGTGAGATATAATGCATCATACAACCAGGACCATTACTTTGTTACAGTGAGATATAATGCATCATACAATCAGGACCACTACTTTGTTAGTTAGAGTGAGATATAATGCATCATACAACCAGGACCACTACTTTGTTAGTTAGAGTGAGATATAATGCATCATACAATCAGGACCACTACTTTGTTAGTTACAGTGAGATATAATGCATCATACAATCAGGACCACTACTTTGTTAGTTAGAGTGAGATATAATGCATCATACAACCAGGACCACTACTTTGTTAGTTAGAGTGAGATATAATGCATCATACAACCAGGACCACTACTTTGTTAGAGTGAGATATAATGCATCATACAACCAGGACCACTACTGTGTTAGTTAGAGTGAGATATAATGCATCATACAACCAGGACCACTACTGTGTTAGTTAGAGTGAGATATAATGCATCATACAACCAGGACCACTACTTTGTTAGTTAGAGTGAGATATAATGCATCATACAACCAGGACCACTACTTTGTTAGAGTGAGATATAATGCATCATACAACCAGGACCACTACTTTGTTAGTTAGAGTGTGATATAATGCATCATACAACCAGGACTGCTACTTTGTTAGTTAGAGTGTGATATAATGCATCATACAACCAGGACCACTACTTTGTTAGTTAGAGTGAGATATAATGTATCATACAACCAGGACCACTACTTTGTTAGTTAGAGTGTGATATAATGCATCATACAACCAGGACCACTACTTTGTTAGAGTGAGATATAATGCATCATACAACCAGGATCACTACTTTGTTAGTTAGAGTGAGATATAATGCATCATACAACCAGGACCACTACTTTGTTAGAGTGAGATATAATGCATCATACAACCAGGATCACTACTTTGTTAGTTAGAGTGAGATATAATGCATCATACAACCAGGACCACTACTTTGTTAGAGTGAGATATAATGCATCATACAACCAGGACCACTACTTTGTTAGAGTGTGATATAATGCATCATACAACCAGGACCACTACTTTGTTAGAGTGAGATATAATGCATCATACAACCAGGACCATTACTTTGTTACAGTGAGATATAATGCATCATACAATCAGGACCACTACTTTGTTAGTTAGAGTGAGATATAATGCATCATACAACCAGGACCACTACTTTGTTAGAGTGAGATACAATGCATCATACAACCAGGACCATTACTTTGTTACAGTGAGATATAATGCATCATACAATCAGGACCACTACTTTGTTAGTTAGAGTGAGATATAATGCATCATACAACCAGGACCACTACTGTGTTAGTTAGAGTGAGATATAATGCATCATACAACCAGGACCACTACTGTGTTAGTTAGAGTGAGATATAATGCATCATGCAACCAGGACCACTACTTTGTTAGTTAGAGTGAGATATAATGCATCATACAACCAGGACCACTACTTTGTTAGAGTGAGATATAATGCATCATACAACCAGGACCACTACTTTATTAGTTAGAGTGAGATATAATGCATCATACAACCAGGACAACTACTTTGTTAGAGTGAGATATAATGCATCATACAATCAGGACCACTACTTTGTTAGTTAGAGTGAGATATAATGCATCATACAACCAGGACCACTACTTTGTTAGTTAAAGTGAGATATAATGCATCATACAACCAGGACAACTACTTTGTTAGTTAGAGTGAGATATAATGCATCATATAACCAGGACCATTACTTTGTTAGAGTGAGATATAATGCATCATACAACCAGGACCACTACTTTGTTAGTTAGAGTGAGATATAATGCATCATACAACCAGGATCACTACTTTGTTAGTTAGAGTGAGATATAATGCATCATACAACCAGGACCACTACTTTGTTAGAGTGAGATATAATGCATCATACAATCAGTACCACTACTTTGTTAGTTAGAGTGAGATATAATGCATCATACAACCAGGACCACTACTTTGTTAGAGTGAGATATAATGCATCATACAACCAGGACCACTACTTTGTTAGAGTGAGATATAATGCATCATACAACCAGGACCACTACTTTGTTAGAGTGAGATATAATGCATCATACAACCAGGACCACTACTTTGTTAGAGTGAGATATAATGCATCATACAACCAGGACCACTACTTAGTTAGAGTGAGATATAATGCATCATACAACCAGGACCACTACTTTGTTAGTTAGAGTGAGATATAATGCATCATACAACCAGGACCACTACTTTGTTAGAGTGTGATATAATGCATCATACAACCAGGACCACTACTTTGTTAGTTAGAGTGAGATATAATGCATCATACAACCAGGACCACTACTTTGTTAGTTAGAGTGAGATATAATGCATCATACAACCAGGACCACTACTTTGTTAGTTAGAGTGAGATATAATGCATCATACAACCAGGACCATTACTTTGTTAGAGTGAGATATAATGCATCATACAACCAGGACCACTACTTTGTTAGAGTGAGATATAATGCATCATACAACCAGGACCACTACTTTGTTAGAGTGAGATATAATGCATCATACAACCAGGACCACTACTTTGTTAGAGTGAGATATAATGCATCATACAACCAGGACCACTACTTTGTTAGAGTGAGATATAATGCATCATACAACCAGGACCACTACTTTGTTAGAGTGAGATATAATGCATCATACAACCAGGACCACTACTGTGTTAGTTAGAGTGAGATATAATGCATCATACAACCAGGACCACTACTGTGTTAGTTAGAGTGAGATATAATGCATCATACAACCAGGAACACTACTGTGTTAGTTAGAGTGAGATATAATGCATCATACAACCAGGACCACTACTTTGTTAGTTAGAGTGAGATATAATGCATCATACAACCAGGACCACTACTTTGTTAGAGTGAGATATAATGCATCATACAACCAGGACCACTACTTTGTTAGTTAGAGTGAGATATAATGCATCATACAACCAGGACCACTACTTTGTTAGAGTGTGATATAATGCATCATACAACCAGGACCACTACTTTGTTAGTTAGAGTGAGATATAATGCATCATACAACCAGGACCACTACTTTGTTAGTTAAAGTGAGATATAATGTATCATACAACCAGGACAACTACTTTGTTAGTTAGAGTGAGATATAATGCATCATACAACCAGGACCATTACTTTGTTAGAGTGAGATATAATGCATCATACAACCAGGACCACTACTTTGTTAGTTAGAGTGAGATATAATGCATCATACAACCAGGATCACTACTTTGTTAGTTAGAGTGAGATATAATGCATCATACAACCAGGACCACTACTTTGTTAGAGTGAGATATAATGCATCATACAACCAGGACCACTACTTTGTTAGTTAGGGTGAGATATAATGCATCATACAACCAGGACCACTACTTTGTTAGAGTGAGATATAATGCATCATACAATCAGGACCACTACTTTGTTAGTTAGAGTGAGATATAATGCATCATACAACCAGGATCACTACTTTGTTAGAGTGAGATATAATGCATCATACAACCAGGACCACTACTTTGTTAGAGTGAGATATAATGCATCATACAACCAGGACCACTACTTTGTTAGAGTGAGATATAATGCATCATACAACCAGGACCACTACTTTGTTAGAGTGAGATATAATGCATCATACAACCAGGACCACTAAATTGTTAGAGTGAGATATAATGCATCATACAACCAGGACCAGTACTTTGTTAGTTAGAGTGTGATATAATGCATCATACAACCAGGACCACTACTTTGTTAGTTAGAGTGAGATATAATGCATCATACAACCAGGACCACTACTTTGTTAGAGTAAGATATAATGCATCATACAAACAGGACCACTACTTTGTTAGAGTGAGATATAATGCATCATACAAACAGGACCACTACTTTGTTAGAGTGAGATATAATGCATCATACAACCAGGACCACTACTTTGTTAGTTAGAGTGAGATATAATGCATCATACAACCAGGACCACTACTTTGTTAGTTAAAGTGAGATATAATGCATCATACAACCAGGACAACTACTTTGTTAGTTAGAGTGAGATATAATGCATCATACAACCAGGACCACTACTTTGTTAGAGTGAGATATAATGCATCATATAACCAGGACCATTACTTTGTTAGAGTGAGATATAATGCATCATACAACCAGGACCACTACTTTGTTAGTTAGAGTGAGATATAATGCATCATACAACCAGGATCACTACTTTGTTAGTTAGAGTGAGATATAATGCATCATACAACCAGGACCACTACTTTGTTAGAGTGAGATATAATGCATCATACAACCAGGACCACTACTTTGTTAGAGTGAGATATAATGCATCATACAACCAGGACCACTACTTTGTTAGTTAGAGTGTGATATAATGCATCATACAACCAGGACCACTACTTTGTTAGTTAGAGTGTGATATAATGCATCATACAACCAGGACCACTACTTTGTTAGTTAGAGTGAGATATAATGTATCATACAACCAGGACCACTACTTTGTTAGTTAGAGTGTGATATAATGCATCATACAACCAGGACCACTACTTTGTTAGAGTGAGATATAATGCATCATACAACCAGGATCACTACTTTGTTAGTTAGAGTGAGATATAATGCATCATACAACCAGGACCACTACTTTGTTAGAGTGAGATATAATGCATCATACAACCAGGATCACTACTTTGTTAGTTAGAGTGAGATATAATGCATCATACAACCAGGACCACTACTTTGTTAGAGTGAGATATAATGCATCATACAACCAGGACCACTACTTTGTTAGAGTGTGATATAATGCATCATACAACCAGGACCACTACTTTGTTAGAGTGAGATATAATGCATCATACAACCAGGACCATTACTTTGTTACAGTGAGATATAATGCATCATACAATCAGGACCACTACTTTGTTAGTTAGAGTGAGATATAATGCATCATACAACCAGGACCACTACTTTGTTAGAGTGAGATACAATGCATCATACAACCAGGACCATTACTTTGTTACAGTGAGATATAATGCATCATACAATCAGGACCACTACTTTGTTAGTTAGAGTGAGATATAATGCATCATACAACCAGGACCACTACTTTGTTAGTTAGAGTGAGATATAATGCATCATACAATCAGGACCACTACTTTGTTAGTTACAGTGAGATATAATGCATCATACAATCAGGACCACTACTTTGTTAGTTAGAGTGAGATATAATGCATCATACAACCAGGACCACTACTTTGTTAGTTAGAGTGAGATATAATGCATCATACAACCAGGACCACTACTTTGTTTGTTAGAGTGAGATATAATGCATCATACAACCAGGACCACTACTTTGTTAGAGTGAGATATAATGCATCATACAACCAGGACCACTACTGTGTTAGTTAGAGTGAGATGTAATGCATCATACAACCAGGACCACTACTGTGTTAGTTAGAGTGAGATATAATGCATCATACAACCAGGACCACTACTGTGTTAGTTAGAGTGAGATATAATGCATCATGCAACCAGGACCACCACTTTGTTAGTTAGAGTGAGATTTAATGCATCATACAACCAGGACCATTACTTTGTTAGAGTGAGATATAATGCATCATACAACCAGGACCACTACTTTGTTAGTTAGAGTGAGATATAATGCATCATACAACCAGGATCACTACTTTGTTAGTTAGAGTGAGATATAATGCATCATACAACCAGGACCACTACTTTGTTAGAGTGAGATATAATGCATCATACAACCAGGACCACTACTTTGTTAGTTAGGGTGAGATATAATGCATCATACAACCAGGACCACTACTTTGTTAGAGTGAGATATAATGCATCATACAATCAGGACCACTACTTTGTTAGTTAGAGTGAGATATAATGCATCATACAACCAGGATCACTACTTTGTTAGAGTGAGATATAATGCATCATACAACCAGTACCACTACTTTGTTAGAGTGAGATATAATGCATCATACAACCAGGACCACTACTTTGTTAGAGTGAGATATAATGCATCATACAACCAGGACCACTACTTTGTTAGAGTGAGATATAATGCATCATACAACCAGGACCACTACTTTGTTAGAGTGAGATATAATGCATCATACAACCAGGACCACTACTTTGTTAGAGTGAGATATAATGCATCATACAACCAGGACCACTAAATTGTTAGAGTGAGATATAATGCATCATACAACCAGGACCAGTACTTTGTTAGTTAGAGTGTGATATAATGCATCATACAACCAGGACCACTACTTTGTTAGTTAGAGTGAGATATAATGCATCATACAACCAGGACCACTACTTTGTTAGAGTAAGATATAATGCATCATACAAACAGGACCACTACTTTGTTAGAGTGAGATATAATGCATCATACAAACAGGACCACTACTTTGTTAGAGTGAGATATAATGCATCATACAACCAGGACCACTACTTTGTTAGTTAGAGTGAGATATAATGCATCATACAACCAGGACCACTACTTTGTTAGTTAAAGTGAGATATAATGCATCATACAACCAGGACAACTACTTTGTTAGTTAGAGTGAGATATAATGCATCATACAACCAGGACCACTACTTTGTTAGAGTGAGATATAATGCATCATATAACCAGGACCATTACTTTGTTAGAGTGAGATATAATGCATCATACAACCAGGACCACTACTTTGTTAGTTAGAGTGAGATATAATGCATCATACAACCAGGATCACTACTTTGTTAGTTAGAGTGAGATATAATGCATCATACAACCAGGACCACTACTTTGTTAGAGTGAGATATAATGCATCATACAACCAGGACCACTACTTTGTTAGAGTGAGATATAATGCATCATACAACCAGGACCACTACTTTGTTAGTTAGAGTGTGATATAATGCATCATACAACCAGGACCACTACTTTGTTAGTTAGAGTGTGATATAATGCATCATACAACCAGGACCACTACTTTGTTAGTTAGAGTGAGATATAATGTATCATACAACCAGGACCACTACTTTGTTAGTTAGAGTGTGATATAATGCATCATACAACCAGGACCACTACTTTGTTAGAGTGAGATATAATGCATCATACAACCAGGATCACTACTTTGTTAGTTAGAGTGAGATATAATGCATCATACAACCAGGACCACTACTTTGTTAGAGTGAGATATAATGCATCATACAACCAGGATCACTACTTTGTTAGTTAGAGTGAGATATAATGCATCATACAACCAGGACCACTACTTTGTTAGAGTGAGATATAATGCATCATACAACCAGGACCACTACTTTGTTAGAGTGTGATATAATGCATCATACAACCAGGACCACTACTTTGTTAGAGTGAGATATAATGCATCATACAACCAGGACCATTACTTTGTTACAGTGAGATATAATGCATCATACAATCAGTACCACTACTTTGTTAGTTAGAGTGAGATATAATGCATCATACAACCAGGACCACTACTTTGTTAGAGTGAGATACAATGCATCATACAACCAGGACCATTACTTTGTTACAGTGAGATATAATGCATCATACAATCAGGACCACTACTTTGTTAGTTAGAGTGAGATATAATGCATCATACAACCAGGACCACTACTTTGTTAGTTAGAGTGAGATATAATGCATCATACAATCAGGACCACTACTTTGTTAGTTACAGTGAGATATAATGCATCATACAATCAGGACCACTACTTTGTTAGTTAGAGTGAGATATAATGCATCATACAACCAGGACCACTACTTTGTTAGTTAGAGTGAGATATAATGCATCATACAACCAGGACCACTACTTTGTTTGTTAGAGTGAGATATAATGCATCATACAACCAGGACCACTACTTTGTTAGAGTGAGATATAATGCATCATACAACCAGGACCACTACTGTGTTAGTTAGAGTGAGATGTAATGCATCATACAACCAGGACCACTACTGTGTTAGTTAGAGTGAGATATAATGCATCATACAACCAGGACCACTACTGTGTTAGTTAGAGTGAGATATAATGCATCATGCAACCAGGACCACCACTTTGTTAGTTAGAGTGAGATTTAATGCATCATACAACCAGGACCACTACTTTGTTAGAGTGAGATATAATGCATCATACAACCAGGACCACTACTTTATTAGTTAGAGTGAGATATAATGCATCATACAACCAGGACAACTACTTTGTTAGAGTGTGATATAATGCATCATACAACCAGGACCACTACTTTGTTAGTTAGAGTGAGATATAATGCATCATACAACCAGGACCACTACTTTGTTAGTTAGAATGTGATATAATGCATCATACAACCAGGATCACTACTTTGTTAGTTAGAGATGAGATATAATGCATCATACAACCAGGACCAATACTTTGTTAGAGTGAGATATAATGCATCATACAACCAGGATCACTACTTTGTTAGTTAGAGTGAGATATAATGCATCATACAACCAGGACCACTACTTTGTTAGAGTGAGATATAATGCATCATACAATCAGTACCACTACTTTGTTAGTTAGAGTGAGATATAATGCATCATACAACCAGGACCACTACTTTGTTAGTTAGAGTGAGATATAATGCATCATACAACCAGGACCACTACTTTGTTAGAGTGAGATATAATGCATCATACAACCAAGACCACTACTGTGTTAGTTAGAGTGAGATATAATGCATCATACAACCAGGACCATTACTTTGTTAGAGTGAGATATAATGCATCATACAACCAGGACCACTACTGTGTTAGTTAGAGTGAGATATAATGCATCATGCAACCAGGACCACTACTTTGTTAGAGTGAGATATAATGCATCATACAACCAGGACCACTACTTTGTTAGAGTGAGATATAATGCATCATACAACCAGGACCACTACTTTGTTAGAGTGAGATATAATGCATCATACAACCAGGACCACTACTTAGTTAGAGTGAGATATAATGCATCATACAACCAGGACCACTACTTTGTTAGTTAGAGTGAGATATAATGCATCATACAACCAGGACCACTACTTTGTTAGAGTGTGATATAATGCATCATACAACCAGGACCACTACTTTGTTAGTTAGAGTGAGATATAATGCATCATACAACCAGGACCACTACTTTGTTAGTTAGAGTGAGATATAATGCATCATACAACCAGGACCACTACTTTGTTAGTTAGAGTGAGATATAATGCATCATACAATCAGGACCACTACTTTGTTAGTTACAGTGAGATATAATGCATCATACAATCAGGACCACTACTTTGTTAGTTAGAGTGAGATATAATGCATCATACAACCAGGACCACTACTTTGTTAGTTAGAGTGAGATATAATGCATCATACAACCAGGACCACTACTTTGTTTGTTAGAGTGAGATATAATGCATCATACAACCAGGACCACTACTTTGTTAGAGTGAGATATAATGCATCATACAACCAGGACCACTACTGTGTTAGTTAGAGTGAGATGTAATGCATCATACAACCATGACCACTACTGTGTTAGTTAGAGTGAGATATAATGCATCATACAACCAGGACCACTACTGTGTTAGTTAGAGTGAGATATAATGCATCATGCAACCAGGACCACCACTTTGTTAGTTAGAGTGAGATTTAATGCATCATACAACCAGGACCACTACTTTGTTAGAGTGAGATATAATGCATCATACAACCAGGACCACTACTTTATTAGTTAGAGTGAGATATAATGCATCATACAACCAGGACAACTACTTTGTTAGAGTGTGATATAATGCATCATACAACCAGGACCACTACTTTGTTAGTTAGAGTGAGATATAATGCATCATACAACCAGGACCACTACTTTGTTAGTTAGAATGTGATATAATGCATCATACAACCAGGATCACTACTTTGTTAGTTAGAGTGAGATATAATGCATCATACAACCAGGACCAATACTTTGTTAGAGTGAGATATAATGCATCATACAACCAGGATCACTACTTTGTTAGTTAGAGTGAGATATAATGCATCATACAACCAGGACCACTACTTTGTTAGAGTGAGATATAATGCATCATACAATCAGTACCACTACTTTGTTAGTTAGAGTGAGATATAATGCATCATACAACCAGGACCACTACTTTGTTAGTTAGAGTGAGATATAATGCATCATACAACCAGGACCACTACTTTGTTAGAGTGAGATATAATGCATCATACAACCAAGACCACTACTGTGTTAGTTAGAGTGAGATATAATGCATCATACAACCAGGACCATTACTTTGTTAGAGTGAGATATAATGCATCATACAACCAGGACCACTACTGTGTTAGAGTGAGATATAATGCATCATACAACCAGGACCACTACTTTGTTAGAGTGAGATATAATGCATCATACAACCAGGACCACTACTTTGTTAGAGTGAGATATAATGCATCATACAACCAGGACCACTACTTAGTTAGAGTGAGATATAATGCATCATACAACCAGGACCACTACTTTGTTAGTTAGAGTGAGATATAATGCATCATACAACCAGGACCACTACTTTGTTAGAGTGTGATATAATGCATCATACAACCAGGACCACTACTTTGTTAGTTAGAGTGAGATATAATGCATCATACAACCAGGACCACTACTTTGTTAGTTAGAGTGAGATATAATGCATCATACAACCAGGACCACTACTTTGTTAGAGTGAGATATAATGCATCATACAACCAGGACCACTACTTTGTTAGAGTGAGATATAATGCATCATACAACCAGGACCACTACTTTGTTAGAGTGAGATATAATGCATCATACAACCAGGACCACTACTTTGTTAGAGTGAGATATAATGCATCATACAACCAGGACCACTACTGTGTTAGTTAGAGTGAGATATAATGCATCATACAACCAGGACCACTACTGTGTTAGTTAGAGTGAGATATAATGCATCATACAACCAGGAACACTACTGTGTTAGTTAGAGTGAGATATAATGCATCATACAACCAGGACCACTACTTTGTTAGTTAGAGTGAGATATAATGCATCATACAACCAGGACCACTACTTTGTTAGAGTGAGATATAATGCATCATACAACCAGGACCACTACTTTGTTAGTTAGAGTGAGATATAATGCATCATACAACCAGGACCACTACTTTGTTAGAGTGTGATATAATGCATCATACAACCAGGACCACTACTTTGTTAGTTAGAGTGAGATATAATGCATCATACAACCAGGACCACTACTTTGTTAGAGTGAGATATAATGCATCATACAACCAGGACCACTACTTTGTTAGAGTGAGATATAATGCATCATACAACCAGGACCACTACTTTGTTAGAGTGAGATATAATGCATCATACAACCAGGACCACTACTTTGTTAGAGTGAGATATAATGCATCATACAACCAGGACCACTACTGTGTTAGTTAGAGTGAGATATAATGCATCATACAACCAGGACCACTACTGTGTTAGTTAGAGTGAGATATAATGCATCATACAACCAGGAACACTACTGTGTTAGTTAGAGTGAGATATAATGCATCATACAACCAGGACCACTACTTTGTTAGAGTGAGATATAATGCATCATACAACCAGGACCACTACTTTGTTAGAGTGAGATATAATGCATCATACAACCAGGACCACTACTTTGTTAGTTAGAGTGAGATATAATGCATCATACAACCAGGACCACTACTTTGTTAGAGTGTGATATAATGCATCATACAACCAGGACCACTACTTTGTTAGTTAGAGGGAGATACAATGCATCATACAACCAGGACCACTACTTTGTTAGTTAAAGTGAGATATAATGCATCATACAACCAGGACAACTACTTTGTTAGTTAGAGTGAGATATAATGCATCATACAACCAGGACCACTACTTTGTTAGTTAGAGTGAGATATAATGCATCATACAACCAGGACCACTACTTTGTTAGAGTGAGATATAATGCATCATACAACCAGGACCACTACTTTGTTAGTTAGGGTGAGATATAATGCATCATACAACCAGGACCACTACTTTGTTAGAGTGAGATATAATGCATCATACAATCAGGACCACTACTTTGTTAGTTAGAGTGAGATATAATGCATCATACAACCAGGTTCACTAATTTTGTTAGAGTGAGATATAATGCATCATACAACCAGGACCACTACTTTGTTAGAGTGAGATATAATGCATCATACAACCAGGACCACTACTTTGTTAGAGTGAGATATAATGCATCATACAACCAGGACCACTACTTTGTTAGAGTGAGATATAATGCATCATACAACCAGGACCACTACTTTGTTAGAGTGAGATATAATGCATCATACAACCAGGACCACTACCTTGTTAGAGTGAGATATAATGCATCATACAACCAGGACCAGTACTTTGTTAGTTAGAGTGTGATATAATGCATCATACAACCAGGACCACTACTTTGTTAGAGTGAGATATAATGCATCATACAACCAGGACCACTACTTAGTTAGAGTGAGATATAATGCATCATACAACCAGGACCACTACTTAGTTAGAGTGTGATATAATGCATCATACAACCAGGACCACTACTTTGTTAGTTAGAGTGAGATATAATGCATCATACAACCAGGACCACTACTTTGTTAGAGTGAGATATAATGCATCATACAACCAGGACCACTACTTTGTTAGAGTGAGATATAATGCATCATACAACCAGGACCACTACTTTGTTAGAGTGAGATATAATGCATCATACAACCAGGACCACTACTTTGTTAGAGTGAGATATAATGCATCATACAACCAGGACCAGTACTTTGTTAGTTAGAGTGTGATATAATGCATCATACAACCAGGACCACTACTTTGTTAGTTAGAGTGAGATATAATGCATCATACAACCAGGACCACTACTTTGTTAGAGTGAGATATAATGCATCATACAAACAGGACCACTACTTTGTTAGAGTGAGATATAATGCATCATACAAACAGGACCACTACTTTGTTAGAGTGAGATATAATGCATCATACAACCAGGACCACTACTTTGTTAGTTAGAGTGAGATATAATGCATCATACAACCAGGACAACTACTTTGTTAGTTAGAGTGAGATATAATGCATCATACAACCAGGACCACTACTTTGTTAGTTAAAGTGAGATATAATGCATCATACAACCAGGACCACTACTTTGTTAGTTAGAGTGAGATATAATGCATCATACAACCAGGACCACTACTTTGTTAGTTAAAGTGAGATATAATGCATCATACAACCAGGACAACTACTTTGTTAGTTAGAGTGAGATATAATGCATCATACAACCAGGACCACTACTTTGTTAGTTAAAGTGAGATATAATGCATCATACAACCAGGACCACTACTTTGTTATTTAGAGTGAGATATAATGCATCATACAACCAGGACAACTACTTTGTTAGTTAGAGTGAGATATAATGCATCATACAACCAGGACCATTACTTTGTTAGAGTGAGATATAATGCATCATACAACCAGGACCACTACTTTGTTAGTTACAGTGTGATATAATGCATCATACAACCAGGAACACTACTGTGTTAGTTAGAGTGAGATATAATGCATCATACAACCAGGAACACTACTGTGTTAGTTAGAGTGAGATATAATGCATCATACAACCAGGACCACTACTTTGTTAGTTAGAGTGAGATATAATGCATCATACAACCAGGACCACTACTTTGTTAGAGTGAGATATAATGCATCATACAACCAGGACCACTACTTTGTTAGTTAGAGTGAGATATAATGCATCATACAACCAGGACCACTACTTTGTTAGAGTGTGATATAATGCATCATACAACCAGGACCACTACTTTGTTAGTTAGAGTGAGATATAATGCATCATACAACCAGGACCACTACTTTGTTAGTTAAAGTGAGATATAATGCATCATACAACCAGGACAACTACTTTGTTAGTTAGAGTGAGATATAATGCATCATACAACCAGGACCACTACTTTGTTAGAGTGAGATATAATGCATCATACAACCAGGACCACTACTTTGTTAGTTAGGGTGAGATATAATGCATCATACAACCAGGACCACTACTTTGTTAGAGTGAGATATAATGCATCATACAATCAGGACCACTACTTTGTTAGTTAGAGTGAGATATAATGCATCATACAACCAGGATCACTACTTTGTTAGAGTGAGATATAATGCATCATACAACCAGTACCACTACTTTGTTAGAGTGAGATATAATGCATCATACAACCAGGACCACTACTTTGTTAGAGTGAGATATAATGCATCATACAACCAGGACCACTACTTTGTTAGAGTGAGATATAATGCATCATACAACCAGGACCACTACTTTGTTAGAGTGAGATATAATGCATCATACAACCAGGACCACTACTTTGTTAGAGTGAGATATAATGCATCATACAACCAGGACCACTACCTTGTTAGAGTGAGATATAATGCATCATACAACCAGGACCAGTACTTTGTTAGTTAGAGTGTGATATAATGCATCATACAACCAGGACCACTACTTTGTTAGTTAGAGTGAGATATAATGCATCATACAACCAGGACCACTACTTTGTTAGAGTGAGATATAATGCATCATACAAACAGGACCACTACTTTGTTAGAGTGAGATATAATGCATCATACAAACAGGACCACTACTTTGTTAGAGTGAGATATAATGCATCATACAACCAGGACCACTACTTTGTTAGTTAGAGTGAGATATAATGCATCATACAACCAGGACCACTACTTTGTTAGTTAAAGTGAGATATAATGCATCATACAACCAGGACAACTACTTTGTTAGTTAGAGTGAGATATAATGCATCGTATAACCAGGACCATTACTTTGTTAGAGTGAGATATAATGCATCATACAACCAGGACCACTACTTTGTTAGTTAGAGTGAGATATAATGCATCATACAACCAGGATCACTACTTTTTTAGTTAGAGTGAGATATAATGTATCATACAACCAGGACCAATACTTTGTTAGAGTGAGATATAATGCATCATACAACCAGGATCACTACTTTGTTAGTTAGAGTGAGATATAATGCATCATACAACCAGGACCACTACTTTGTTAGAGTGAGATATAATGCATCATACAATCAGTACCACTACTTTGTTAGTTAGAGTGAGATATAATGCATCATACAACCAGGACCACTACTTTGTTAGTTAGAGTGAGATATAATGCATCATACAACCAGGACCACTACTGTGTTAGTTAGAGTGAGATATAATGCATCATACAACCAGGACCACTACTTTGTTAGAGTGAGATATAATGCATCATACAACCAGGACCACTACTTTGTTAGAGTGAGATATAATGCATCATACAACCAGGACCACTACTTTGTTAGAGTGAGATATAATGCATCATACAACCAGGACCACTACTTAGTTAGAGTGAGATATAATGCATCATACAACCAGGACCACTACTTTGTTAGTTAGAGTGAGATATAATGCATCATACAACCAGGACCACTACTTTGTTAGAGTGTGATATAATGCATCATACAACCAGGACCACTACTTTGTTAGTTAGAGTGAGATATAATGCATCATTCAACCAGGACCACTACTTTGTTAGAGTGAGATATAATGCATCATACAACCAGGACCATTACTTTGTTAGAGTGAGATATAATGCATCATACAACCAGGACCACTACTTTGTTAGAGTGAGATATAATGCATCATACAACCAGGACCACTACTTTGTTAGTTAGAGTGAGATATAATGCATCATACAACCAGGACCACTACTTTGTTAGTTAAAGTGAGATATAATGCATCATACAACCAGGACAACTACTTTGTTAGTTAGAGTGAGATATAATGCATCATACAACCAGGATCACTACTTTGTTAGTTAGAGTGAGATATAATGCATCATACAACCAGGACCACTACTTTGTTAGAGTGAGATATAATGCATCATACAACCAGGACCACTACTTTGTTAGTTAGGGTGAGATATAATGCATCATACAACCAGGACCACTACTTTGTTAGAGTGAGATATAATGCATCATACAATCAGGACCACTACTTTGTTAGTTAGAGTGAGATATAATGCATCATACAACCAGGATCACTACTTTGTTAGAGTGAGATATAATGCATCATACAACCAGGACCACTACTTTGTTAGAGTGAGATATAATGCATCATACAACCAGGACCACTACTTTGTTAGAGTGAGATATAATGCATCATACAAACAGGACCACTACTTTGTTAGAGTGAGATATAATGCATCATACAAACAGGACCACTACTTTGTTAGAGTGAGATATAATGCATCATACAACCAGGACCACTACTGTGTTAGTTAGAGTGTGATGTAATGCATCATACAACCAGGACCACTACTTTGTTAGTTAGAGTGTGATATAATGCATCATACAACCAGGACCACTACTTTGTTAGTTAGAGTGAGATATAATGCATAATACAACCAGGACCACTACTTTGTTAGAGTGAGATATAATGCATCATACAACCAGGACCACTACTTTGTTAGTTAGAGTGAGATATAATGCATCATACAACCAGGACCACTACTTTGTTAGAGTGTGATATAATGCATCATACAACCAGGACCACTACTTTGTTAGTTAGAGTGAGATATAATGCATCATACAACCAGGACCACTACTTTGTTAGTTAGAGTGAGATATAATGCATCATACAACCAGGACCACTACTTTGTTAGTTAGAGTGTGATATAATGCATCATACAACCAGGACCACTACTTTGTTAGAGTGAGATATAATGCATCATACAACCAGGACCACTACTTTGTTAGAGTGAGATATAATGCATCATACAACCAGGACCACTACTTTGTTAGAGTGAGTTATAATGCATCATACAACCAGGACCACTACTTTGTTAGTTAGAGTGAGATATAATGCATCATACAACCAGGACCACTACTTTGTTAGTTAGAGTGTGATATAATGCATCATACAACCAGGACCACTACTTTGTTAGAGTGAGATATAATGCATCATACAACCAGGACCACTACTTTGTTAGAGTGAGATATAATGCATCATACAACCAGGACCACTACTTTGTTAGAGTGAGTTATAATGCATCATACAACCAGGACCACTACTTTGTTAGAGTGAGATATAATGCATCATACAACCAGGACCACTACTTTGTTAGAGTGAGATATAATGCATCATACAACCAGGACCACTACTTTGTTAGAGTGAGATATAATGCATCATACAACCAGGACCACTACTTTGTTAGTTAGAGTGTGATATAATGCATCATACAACCAGGACCACTACTTTGTTAGTTAGAATGTGATATAATGCATCATACAACCAGGACCACTACTTTGTTAGAGTGAGATATAATGCATCATACAACCAGGACCACTACCTTGTTAGAGTGAGATATAATGCATCATACAACCATGACCACTACTTTGTTAGTTAGAGTGTGATATAATGCATCATACAACCAGGACCACTACTTTGTTAGTTAGAGTGAGATATAATGCATCATACAACCAGGACCACTACTTGTTAGTGAGATATAATGCATCATACAAACAGGACCACTACTTTGTTAGAGTGAGATATAATGCATCATACAAACAGGACCACTACTTTGTTAGAGTGAGATATAATGCATCATACAACCAGGACCACTACTGTGTTAGTTAGAGTGTGATATAATGCATCATACAACCAGGACCACTACTTTGTTAGTTAAAGTGAGATATAATGCATCATACAACCAGGACCACTACTTTGTTAGAGTGAGATATAATGCATCATACAACCAGGACCACTACTTTGTTAGAGTGAGATATAATGCATCATAAAACCAGGACCACTACTTTGTTAGTTAGAGTGAGATATAATGCATCATACAACCAGGACCACTACTTTGTTAGTTAGAGTGTGATATAATGCATCATACAACCAGGACCACTACTTTGTTAGAGTGAGATATAATGCATCATACAACCAGACCACTACTTTGTTAGTTAGAGTGTGATATAATGCATCATACAACCAGGACCACTACTTTGTTAGAGTGAGATATAATGCATCATACAACCAGGACCATTACTTTGTAAGTTAGAGTGAGATATAATGCATCATACAACCAGGACCACTACTTTGTTAGAGTGTGATATAATGCATCATACAACCAGGACCACTACTTTGTTAGAGTGTGATATAATGCATCATACAACCAGGACCACTACTTTGTTAGATAGAGTGTGATATAATGCATCATACAACCAGGACCATTACTTTGTTAGATAGAGTGTGATATAATGCATCATACAACCAGGACCACTACTTTGTTAGTTAGAGTGTGATATAATGCATCATACAACCAGGACCACTACTTTGTTAGAGTGAGATATAATGCATCATACAACCAGGACCACTACTTTGTTAGTTAGAGTGAGATATAATGCATCATACAACCAGGAACAATACTTTGTTAGAGTGAGATATAATGCATCATACAACCAGGACCACTACTTTGTTAGTTAGAGTGTGATATAATGCATCATACAACCAGGACCACTACTTTGTTAGTTAGAGTGTGATATAATGCATCATACAACCAGGACCACTACTTTGTTAGAGTGAGATATAATGCATCATACAACCAGGACCACTACTTTGTTAGAGTGAGATATAATGCATCATACAACCAGGACCACTACTTTGTTAGAGTGAGATATAATGCATCATACAACCAGGACCACTACTTTGTTAGTTAGAGTGAGATATAATGCATCATACAACCAGGACCACTACTTTGTTAGAGTGAGATATAATGCATCATACAACCAGGACCACTACTTTGTTAGAGCGAGATATAATGCATCATACAACCAGGACCACTACTTTGTTAGAGTGAGTTATAATGCATCATACAACCAGGACCACTACTTTGTTAGTTAGAGTGAGATATAATGCATCATACAACCAGGACCACTACTTTGTTAGTTAGAGTGTGATATAATGCATCATACAACCAGGACCACTACTTTGTTAGAGTGAGATATAATGCATCATACAACCAGGACCACTACTTTGTTAGAGTGAGATATAATGCATCATACAACCAGGACCACTACTTTGTTAGAGTGAGTTATAATGCATCATACAACCAGGACCACTACTTTGTTAGAGTGAGATATAATGCATCATACAACCAGGACCACTACTTTGTTAGAGTGAGATATAATGCATCATACAACCAGTACCACTACTTTATTAGAGTGAGATATAATGCATCATACAACCAGGACCACTACTTTGTTAGAGTGAGATATAATGCATCATACAACCTTGACCACTACTTTGTTAGAGTGAGATATAATGCATCATACAACCAGGACCACTACTTTGTTAGTTAGAGTGTGATATAATGCATCATACAACCAGGACCACTACTTTGTTAGTTAGAATGTGATATAATGCATCATACAACCAGGACCACTACTTTGTTAGAGTGAGATATAATGCATCATACAACCAGGACCACTACCTTGTTAGAGTGAGATATAATGCATCATACAACCATGACCACTACTTTGTTAGTTAGAGTGTGATATAATGCATCATACAACCAGGACCACTACTTTGTTAGTTAGAGTGTGATATAATGCATCATACAACCAGGACCACTACTTTGTTAGTTAGAGTGAGATATAATGCATCATACAACCAGGACCACTACTTTGTTAGTGAGATATAATGCATCATACAAACAGGACCACTACTTTGTTAGAGTGAGATATAATGCATCATACAAACAGGACCACTACTTTGTTAGAGTGAGATATAATGCATCATACAACCAGGACCACTACTGTGTTAGTTAGAGTGTGATATAATGCATCATACAACCAGGACCACTACTTTGTTAGTTAAAGTGAGATATAATGCATCATACAACCAGGACCACTACTTTGTTAGAGTGAGATATAATGCATCATACAACCAGGACCACTACTTTGTTAGAGTGAGATATAATGCATCATAAAACCAGGACCACTACTTTGTTAGTTAGAGTGAGATATAATGCATCATACAACCAGGACCACTACTTTGTTAGTTAGAGTGTGATATAATGCATCATACAACCAGGACCACTACTTTGTTAGAGTGAGATATAATGCATCATACAACCAAGACCACTACTTTGTTAGTTAGAGTGTGATATAATGCATCATACAACCAGGACCACTACTTTGTTAGAGTGAGATATAATGCATCATACAACCAGGACCATTACTTTGTTAGTTAGAGTGAGATATAATGCATCATACAACCAGGACCACTACTTTGTTAGAGTGAGATATAATTCATCATACAACCAGGGCGACTACTTTGTTAGAGTGTGATATAATGCATCATATAACCAGGACCACTACTTTGTTAGAGTGTGATATAATGCATCATACAACCAGGACCACTACTTTGTTAGAGTGTGATATAATGCATCATACAACCAGGACCACTACTTTGTTAGTTAGAGTGAGATATAATGCATCATACAACCAGGACCACTACTTTGTTAGTTAGAGTGTGATATAATGCATCATACAACCAGGACCACTACTTTGTTAGTTAGAGTGTGATATAATGCATCATACAACCAGGACCACTACTTTGTTAGAGTGAGATATAATGCATCATACAACCAGGACCACTACTTTGTTAGTTAGAGTGTGATATAATGCATCATACAACCAGGACCATTACTTTGTTAGTTAGAGTGTGATATAATGCATCATACAACCAGGACCACTACTTTGTTAGAGTGAGATATAATGCATCATACAACCAGGACCACTACTTTGTTAGAGTGAGATATAATGCATCATACAACCAGGACCACTACTTTGTTAGTTAGAGTGAGATATAATGCATCATACAACCAGGAACAATACTTTGTTAGTTAGAGTGAGATATAATGCATCATACAACCAGGACCACTACTTTGTTAGTTAGAGTGTGATATAATGCATCATACAACCAGGACCACTACTTTGTTAGTTAGAGTGTGATATAATGCATCATACAACCAGGACCACTACTTTGTTAGAGTGAGATATAATGCATCATACAACCAGGACCACTACTTTGTTAGTTAGAGTGAGATATAATGCATCATACAACCAGGACCACTACTTTGTTAGTTAGAGTGTGATATAATGCATCATACAACCAGGACCACTACTTTGTTAGTTAGAGTGTGATATAATGCATCATACAACCAGGACCACTACTTTGTTAGAGTGAGATATAATGCATCATACAACCAGGACCACTACTTTGTTAGTTAGAGTGAGATATAATGCATCATACAACCAGGACCACTACTTTGTTAGTTAGAGTGAGATATAATGCATCATACAACCAGGACCACTACTTTGTTAGTTAGAGTGTGATATAATGCATCATACAACCAGGAACACTACTTTGTTAGTTAGAGTGTGATATAATGCATCATACAACCAGGACCACTACTATGTTAGAGTGAGATATAATGCATCATACAACCAGGACCACTACTTTGTTAGTTAGAGTGAGATATAATGCATCATACAACCAGGACCACTACTTTGTTAGAGTGAGATATAATGCATCATACAACCAGGACCACTACTTTGTTAGTTAGAGTGTGATATAATGCATCATACAACCAGGACCACTACTTTGTTAGAGTGAGATATAATGCATCATACAAACAGGACCACTACTTTGTTAGAGTGAGATATAATGCATCATACAACCAGGACCACTACTGTGTTAGTTAGAGTGTGATATAATGCATCATACAACCAGGACCACTACTTTGTTAGTTAAAGTGAGATATAATGCATCATACAACCAGGACCACTACTTTGTTAGAGTGAGATATAATGCATCATACAACCAGGACCACTACTTTGTTAGAGTGAGATATAATGCATCATAAAACCAGGACCACTACTTTGTTAGTTAGAGTGAGATATAATGCATCATACAACCAGGACCACTACTTTGTTAGTTAGAGTGTGATATAATGCATCATACAACCAGGACCACTACTTTGTTAGTTAAAGTGAGATATAATGCATCATACAACCAGGACCACTACTTTGTTAGTTAGAGTGAGATATAATGCATCATACAACCAGGACCACTACTTTGTTAGAGTGAGATATAATGCATCATACAACCAGGACCACTACTTTGTTAGAGTGAGATATAATGCATCATACAACCAAGACCACTACTTTGTTAGTTAGAGTGTGATATAATGCATCATACAACCAGGACCACTACTTTGTTAGAGTGAGATATAATGCATCATACAACCAGGACCACTACTTTGTTAGTTAGAGTGTGATATAATGCATCATACAACCAGGACCACTACTTTGTTAGAGTGAGATATAATGCATCATACAACCAGGACCACTACTTTGTTAGTTAGAGTGAGATATAATGCATCATACAACCAGGACCACTACTGTGTTAGTTAGAGTGAGATATAATGCATCATACAACCAGGACCACTACTTTGTTAGAGTGAGATATAATGCATCATACAACCAGGACCACTACTTTGTTAGAGTGAGATATAATGCATCATACAACCAGGACCACTACTTTGTTAGAGTGAGATATAATGCCTCATACAACCAGGACCACTACTTAGTTAGAGTGAGATATAATGCATCATACAACCAGGACCACTACTTTGTTAGTTAGAGTGAGATATAATGCATCATACAACCAGGACCACTACTTTGTTAGAGTGTGATATAATGCATCATACAACCAGGACCACTACTTTGTTAGTTAGAGTGAGATATAATGCATCATTCAACCAGGACCACTACTTTGTTAGAGTGAGATATAATGCATCATACAACCAGGACCATTACTTTGTTAGAGTGAGATATAATGCATCATACAACCAGGACCACTACTTTGTTAGAGTGAGATATAATGCATCATACAACCAGGACCACTACTTTGTTAGTTAGAGTGAGATATAATGCATCATACAACCAGGACCACTACTTTGTTAGTTAAAGTGAGATATAATGCATCGTACAACCAGGACAACTACTTTGTTAGTTAGAGTGAGATATAATGCATCATACAACCAGGATCACTACTTTGTTAGTTAGAGTGAGATATAATGCATCATACAACCAGGACCACTACTTTGTTAGAGTGAGATATAATGCATCATACAACCAGGACCACTACTTTGTTAGTTAGGGTGAGATATAATGCATCATACAACCAGGACCACTACTTTGTTAGAGTGAGATATAATGCATCATACAATCAGGACCACTACTTTGTTAGTTAGAGTGAGATATAATGCATCATACAACCAGGATCACTACTTTGTTAGAGTGAGATATAATGCATCATACAACCAGGACCACTACTTTGTTAGAGTGAGATATAATGCATCATACAACCAGGACCACTACTTTGTTAGAGTGAGATATAATGCATCATACAAACAGGACCACTACTTTGTTAGAGTGAGATATAATGCATCATACAAACAGGACCACTACTTTGTTAGAGTGAGATATAATGCATCATACAACCAGGACCACTACTGTGTTAGTTAGAGTGTGATGTAATGCATCATACAACCAGGACCACTACTTTGTTAGTTAGAGTGTGATATAATGCATCATACAACCAGGACCACTACTTTGTTAGTTAGAGTGAGATATAATGCATAATACAACCAGGACCACTACTTTGTTAGAGTGAGATATAATGCATCATACAACCAGGACCACTACTTTGTTAGTTAGAGTGAGATATAATGCATCATACAACCAGGACCACTACTTTGTTAGAGTGTGATATAATGCATCATACAACCAGGACCACTACTTTGTTAGTTAGAGTGAGATATAATGCATCATACAACCAGGACCACTACTTTGTTAGTTAGAGTGAGATATAATGCATCATACAACCAGGACCACTACTTTGTTAGTTAGAGTGTGATATAATGCATCATACAACCAGGACCACTACTTTGTTAGAGTGAGATATAATGCATCATACAACCAGGACCACTACTTTGTTAGAGTGAGATATAATGCATCATACAACCAGGACCACTACTTTGTTAGAGTGAGTTATAATGCATCATACAACCAGGACCACTACTTTGTTAGTTAGAGTGAGATATAATGCATCATACAACCAGGACCACTACTTTGTTAGTTAGAGTGTGATATAATGCATCATACAACCAGGACCACTACTTTGTTAGAGTGAGATATAATGCATCATACAACCAGGACCACTACTTTGTTAGAGTGAGATATAATGCATCATACAACCAGGACCACTACTTTGTCAGAGTGAGTTATAATGCATCATACAACCAGGACCACTACTTTGTTAGAGTGAGATATAATGCATCATACAACCAGGACCACTACTTTGTTAGAGTGAGATATAATGCATCATACAACCAGGACCACTACTTTGTTAGAGTGAGATATAATGCATCATACAACCAGGACCACTACTTTGTTAGTTAGAGTGTGATATAATGCATCATACAACCAGGACCACTACTTTGTTAGTTAGAATGTGATATAATGCATCATACAACCAGGACCACTACTTTGTTAGAGTGAGATATAATGCATCATACAACCAGGACCACTACCTTGTTAGAGTGAGATATAATGCATCATACAACCATGACCACTACTTTGTTAGTTAGAGTGTGATATAATGCATCATACAACCAGGACCACTACTTTGTTAGTTAGAGTGAGATATAATGCATCATACAACCAGGACCACTACTTGTTAGTGAGATATAATGCATCATACAAACAGGACCACTACTTTGTTAGAGTGAGATATAATGCATCATACAAACAGGACCACTACTTTGTTAGAGTGAGATATAATGCATCATACAACCAGGACCACTACTGTGTTAGTTAGAGTGTGATATAATGCATCATACAACCAGGACCACTACTTTGTTAGTTAAAGTGAGATATAATGCATCATACAACCAGGACCACTACTTTGTTAGAGTGAGATATAATGCATCATACAACCAGGACCACTACTTTGTTAGAGTGAGATATAATGCATCATAAAACCAGGACCACTACTTTGTTAGTTAGAGTGAGATATAATGCATCATACAACCAGGACCACTACTTTGTTAGTTAGTGAGATATAATGCATCATACAACCAGGACCACTACTTTGTTAGTTAGAGTGTGATATAATGCATCATACAACCAGGACCACTACTTTGTTAGAGTGAGATATAATGCATCATACAACCAGACCACTACTTTGTTAGTTAGAGTGAGATATAATGCATCATACAACCAGGACCACTACCTTGTTAGAGTGAGATATAATGCATCATACAACCATGACCACTACTTTGTTAGTTAGAGTGTGATATAATGCATCATACAACCAGGACCACTACTTTGTTAGTTAGAGTGAGATATAATGCATCATACAACCAGGACCACTACTTGTTAGTGAGATATAATGCATCATACAAACAGGACCACTACTTTGTTAGAGTGAGATATAATGCATCATACAAACAGGACCACTACTTTGTTAGAGTGAGATATAATGCATCATACAACCAGGACCACTACTGTGTTAGTTAGAGTGTGATATAATGCATCATACAACCAGGACCACTACTTTGTTAGTTAAAGTGAGATATAATGCATCATACAACCAGGACCACTACTTTGTTAGAGTGAGATATAATGCATCATACAACCAGGACCACTACTTTGTTAGAGTGAGATATAATGCATCATAAAACCAGGACCACTACTTTGTTAGTTAGAGTGAGATATAATGCATCATACAACCAGGACCACTACTTTGTTAGTTAGTGAGATATAATGCATCATACAACCAGGACCACTACTTTGTTAGTTAGAGTGTGATATAATGCATCATACAACCAGGACCACTACTTTGTTAGAGTGAGATATAATGCATCATACAACCAGACCACTACTTTGTTAGTTAGAGTGTGATATAATGCATCATACAACCAGGACCACTACTTTGTTAGAGTGAGATATAATGCATCATACAACCAGGACCATTACTTTGTAAGTTAGAGTGAGATATAATGCATCATACAACCAGGACCACTACTTTGTTAGAGTGTGATATAATGCATCATACAACCAGGACCACTACTTTGTTAGAGTGTGATATAATGCATCATACAACGAGGACCATTACTTTGTTAGATAGAGTGTGATATAATGCATCATACAACCAGGACCACTACTTTGTTAGTTAGAGTGTGATATAATGCATCATACAACCAGGACCACTACTTTGTTAGAGTGAGATATAATGCATCATACAACCAGGACCACTACTTTGTTAGTTAGAGTGAGATATAATGCATCATACAACCAGGAACAATACTTTGTTAGTTAGAGTGAGATATAATGCATCATACAACCAGGACCACTACTTTGTTAGTTAGAGTGTGATATAATGCATCATACAACCAGGACCACTACTTTGTTAGTTAGAGTGTGATATAATGCATCATACAACCAGGACCACTACTTTGTTAGAGTGAGATATAATGCATCATACAACCAGGACCACTACTTTGTTAGAGTGAGATATAATGCATCATACAACCAGGACCACTACTTTGTTAGAGTGAGATATAATGCATCATACAACCAGGACCACTACTTTGTTAGTTAGAGTGAGATATAATGCATCATACAACCAGGACCACTACTTTGTTAGAGTGAGATATAATGCATCATACAACCAGGACCACTACTTTGTTAGAGCGAGATATAATGCATCATACAACCAGGACCACTACTTTGTTAGAGTGAGTTATAATGCATCATACAACCAGGACCACTACTTTGTTAGTTAGAGTGAGATATAATGCATCATACAACCAGGACCACTACTGTGTTAGTTAGAGTGTGATATAATGCATCATACAACCAGGACCACTACTTTGTTAGAGTGAGATATAATGCATCATACAACCAGGACCACTACTTTGTTAGAGTGAGATATAATGCATCATACAACCAGGACCACTACTTTGTTAGAGTGAGTTATAATGCATCATACAACCAGGACCACTACTTTGTTAGAGTGAGATATAATGCATCATACAACCAGGACCACTACTTTGTTAGAGTGAGATATAATGCATCATACAACCAGTACCACTACTTTATTAGAGTGAGATATAATGCATCATACAACCAGGACCACTACTTTGTTAGAGTGAGATATAATGCATCATACAACCTTGACCACTACTTTGTTAGAGTGAGATATAATGCATCATACAACCAGGACCACTACTTTGTTAGTTAGAGTGTGATATAATGCATCATACAACCAGGACCACTACTTTGTTAGTTAGAATGTGATATAATGCATCATACAACCAGGACCACTACTTTGTTAGAGTGAGATATAATGCATCATACAACCAGGACCACTACCTTGTTAGAGTGAGATATAATGCATCATACAACCATGACCACTACTTTGTTAGTTAGAGTGAGATATAATGCATCATACAACCAGGACCACTACTTTGTTAGTGAGATATAATGCATCATACAAACAGGACCACTACTTTGTTAGAGTGAGATATAATGCATCATACAAACAGGACCACTACTTTGTTAGAGTGAGATATAATGCATCATACAACCAGGACCACTACTGTGTTAGTTAGAGTGTGATATAATGCATCATACAACCAGGACCACTACTTTGTTAGTTAAAGTGAGATATAATGCATCATACAACCAGGACCACTACTTTGTTAGAGTGAGATATAATGCATCATACAACCAGGACCACTACTTTGTTAGAGTGAGATATAATGCATCATAAAACCAGGACCACTACTTTGTTAGTTAGAGTGAGATATAATGCATCATACAACCAGGACCACTACTTTGTTAGTTAGAGTGTGATATAATGCATCATACAACCAGGACCACTACTTTGTTAGAGTGAGATATAATGCATCATACAACCAAGACCACTACTTTGTTAGTTAGAGTGTGATATAATGCATCATACAACCAGGACCACTACTTTGTTAGAGTGAGATATAATGCATCATACAACCAGGACCATTACTTTGTTAGTTAGAGTGAGATATAATGCATCATACAACCAGGACCACTACTTTGTTAGAGTGAGATATAATTCATCATACAACCAGGGCGACTACTTTGTTAGAGTGTGATATAATGCATCATATAACCAGGACCACTACTTTGTTAGAGTGTGATATAATGCATCATACAACCAGGACCACTACTTTGTTAGAGTGTGATATAATGCATCATACAACCAGGACCACTACTTTGTTAGTTAGAGTGAGATATAATGCATCATACAACCAGGACCACTACTTTGTTAGTTAGAGTGTGATATAATGCATCATACAACCAGGACCACTACTTTGTTAGTTAGAGTGTGATATAATGCATCATACAACCAGGACCACTACTTTGTTACAGTGAGATATAATGCATCATACAACCAGGGCCACTACTTTGTTAGAGTGTGATATAATGCATCATATAACCAGGACCACTACTTTGTTAGAGTGTGATATAATGCATCATACAACCAGGACCATTACTTTGTTAGTTAGAGTGTGATATAATGCATCATACAACCAGGACCACTACTTTGTTAGTTAGAGTGTGATATAATGCATCATACAACCAGGACCACTACTTTGTTAGAGTGAGATATAATGCATCATACAACCAGGACCACTACTTTGTTAGTTAGAGTGAGATATAATGCATCATACAACCAGGACCACTACTTTGTTAGAGTGAGATATAATGCATCATACAACCAGGACCACTACTTTGTTAGTTAGAGTGAGATATAATGCATCATACAACCAGGAACAATACTTTGTTAGTTAGAGTGAGATATAATGCATCATACAACCAGGAACAATACTTTGTTAGTTAGAGTGAGATATAATGCATCATACAACCAGGACCACTACTTTGTTAGAGTGAGATATAATGCATCATACAACCAGGACCACTACTTTGTTAGTTAGAGTGAGATATAATGCATCATACAACCAGGACCACTACTTTGTTAGTTAGAGTGTGATATAATGCATCATACAACCAGGACCACTACTTTGTTAGTTAGAGTGAGATATAATGCATCATACAACCAGGACCACTACTTTGTTAGTGAGATATAATGCATCATACAACCAGGACCACTACTTTGTTAGTTAGAGTGTGATATAATGCATCATACAACCAGGACCACTACTTTGTTAGAGTGAGATATAATGCATCATACAACCAGGACCACTACTGTGTTAATTAGAGTGAGATATAATGCATCATACAACCAGGACCACTACTGTGTTAGTTAGAGTGAGATATAATGCATCATACAACCAGGACCACTACTTTGTTAGTTAGAGTGATATAATGCATCATACAAACAGGACCACTACTTTGTTAGAGTGAGATATAATGCATCATACAAACAGGACCACTACTTTGTTAGAGTGAGATATAATGCATCATACAACCAGGACCACTACTGTGTTAGTTAGAGTGTGATATAATGCATCATACAACCAGGACCACTACTTTGTTAGTTAGAGTGAGATATAATGCATCATACAACCAGGACCACTACTTTGTTAGAGTGAGATATAATGCATCATACAACCAGGACCACTACTTTGTTAGAGTGAGATATAATGCATCATACAACCAGGACCACTACTTTGTTAGAGTGAGATATAATGCATCATAAAACCAGGACCACTACTTTGTTAGTTAGAGTGAGATATAATGCATCATACAACCAGGACCACTACTTTGTTATTTAGAGTGTGATATAATGCATCATACAACCAGGACCACTACTTTGTTAGTTAGAGTGAGATATAATGCATCATACAACCAGTACCACTACTTTGTAAGTTAGAGTGAGATATAATGCATCATACAACCAGGACCACTACTTTGTTAGAGTGAGATATAATGCATCATACAACCAGGACCACTACTTTGTTAGTTAGAGTGAGATATAATGCATCATACAACCAGGACCACTACTTTGTTATTTAGAGTGTGATATAATGCATCATACAACCAGGACCACTACTTTGTTAGTCAGAGTGTGATATAATGCATCATACAACCAGGACCACTACTTTGTTAGAGTGAGATATAATGCATCATACAACCAGGACCACTACTGTGTTAGTTAGAGTGTGATATAATGCATCATACAACCAGGACCACTACTTTGTTAGTTAGAGTGAGATATAATGCATCATACAATCAGGACCACTACTTTGTTAGAGTGAGATATAATGCATCATACAACCAGGGCCACTACTTTGTTAGAGTGTGATATAATGCATCATAAAACCAGGACCACTACTTTGTTAGAGTGTGATATAATGCATCATACAACCAGGACCACTACTTTGTTAGAGTGTGATATAATGCATCATACAACCAGGACCACTACTTTGTTAGAGTGAGATATAATGCATCATACAACCAGGACCACTACTTTGTTAGTTAGAGTGTGATATAATGCATCATACAACCAGGACCACTACTTTGTTAGAGTGAGATATAATGCATCATACAACCAGGACCACTACTTTGTTAGTTAGAGTGAGATATAATGCATCATACAACCAGGACCACTACTTTGTTAGAGTGTGATATAATGCATCATACAACCAGGGCCACTACTTTGTTAGAGTGTGATATAATGCATCATAAAACCAGGACCACTACTTTGTTAGAGTGTGATATAATGCATCATACAACCAGGACCACTACTTTGTTAGAGTGAGATATAATGCATCATACAACCAGGACCACTACTTTGTTAGTTAGAGTGTGATATAATGCATCATACAACCAGGACCACTACTTTGTTAGAGTGAGATATAATGCATCATACAACCAGGACCACTACTTTGTTAGTTAGAGTGTGATATAATGCATCATACAACCAGGACCACTACTTTGTTAGAGTGAGATATAATGCATCATACAACCAGGACCATTACTTTGTTAGTTAGAGTGAGATATAATGCATCATAAAACCAGGACCACTACTTTGTTAGTTAGAGTGTGATATAATGCATCATACAACCAGGACCACTACTTTGTTAGTTAGAGTGTGATATAATGCATCATACAACCAGGGCCACTACTTTGTTAGAGTGTGATATAATGCATCATAAAACCAGGACCACTACTTTGTTAGAGTGTGATATAATGCATCATACAACCAGGACCACTACTTTGTTAGAGTGAGATATAATGCATCATACAACCAGGACCACTACTTTGTTAGTTAGAGTGTGATATAATGCATCATACAACCAGGACCACTACTTTGTTAGTTAGAGTGTGATATAATGCATCATACAACCAGGACCACTACTTTGTTAGTTAGAGTGAGATATAATGCATCATACAACCAGGACCACTACTTTGTTAGTTAGAGAGAGATATAATGCATCATACAACCAGGACCACTACTTTGTTAGTTAGAGTGTGATATAATGCATCATACAACCAGGACCACTACTTTGTTAGTTAGAGTGAGATATAATGCATCATACAACCAGGACCACTACTTTGTTAGTTAGAGTGAGATATAATGCATCATACAACCAGGACCACTACTTTGTTAGTTAGAGTGTGATATAATGCATCATACAACCAGGACCACTACTTTGTTAGAGTGAGATATAATGCATCATACAACCAGGACCACTACTTTGTTAGTTAGAGTGAGATATAATGCATCATACAACCAGGAACAATACTTTGTTAGTTAGAGTGAGATATAATGCATCATACAACCAGGACCACTACTTTGTTAGAGTGAGATATAATGCATCATACAACCAGGACCACTACTTTGTTAGAGTGAGATATAATGCATCATACAACCAGGACCACTACTTTGTTAGTTAGAGTGAGATATAATGCATCATACAACCAGGACCACTACTTTGTTAGTTAGAGTGTGATATAATGCATCATACAACCAGGACCGCTACTTTGTTAGTTAGAGTGTGATATAATGCATCATACAACCAGGACCACTACTTTGTTAGAGTGATATATAATGCATCATACAACCAGGACCACTACTTTGTTAGTTAGAGATAGATATAATGCATCATAAAACCAGGACCACTACTTTGTTAGTTAGAGTGAGATATAATGCATCATACAACCAGGACCACTACTTTGTTATTTAGAGTGTGATATAATGCATCATACAACCAGGACCACTACTTTGTTAGAGTGAGATATAATGCATCATACAACCAGGACCACTACTTTGTTAGTTAGAGTGAGATATAATGCATCATACAACCAGGACCACTACTTTGTTATTTAGAGTGGGATATAACGTATCATACAACCAGGACCACTACTTTGTTAGAGTGAGATATAATGCATCATACAACCAGGACCACTACTTTGTTAGTTAGAGTGAGATATAATGCATCATACAACCAGGACCACTACTTTGTTATTTAGAGTGTGATATAATGCATCATACAACCAGGACCACTACTTTGTTAGAGTGAGATATAATGCATCATACAACCAAGACCACTACTTTGTTAGTTAGAGTGTGATATAATGCATCATACAACCAGGACCACTACTTTGTTAGTTAGAGTGAGATATAATGCATCATACAACCAGGACCACTACTTTGTTAGTTAGAGTGTGATATAATGCATCATACAACCAGGACCACTACTTTGTTAGAGTGAGATATAATGCATCATACAACCAAGACCACTACTTTGTTAGTTAGAGTGTGATATAATGCATCATACAACCAGGACCACTACTTTGTTAGAGTGAGATATAATGCATCATACAACCAGGACCACTACTTTGTTAGTTAGAGTGAGATATAATGCATCATACAACCAGGAACAATACTTTGTTAGTTAGAGTGAGATATAATGCATCATACAACCAGGACCACTACTTTGTTAGAGTGAGATATAATGCATCATACAACCAGGACCACTACTTTGTTAGAGTGAGATATAATGCATCATACAACCAGGACCACTACTTTGTTAGTTAGAGTGAGATATAATGCATCATACAACAAGAACCACTACTTTGTTAGTTAGAGTGTGATATAATGCATCATACAACCAGGACCACTACTTTGTTAGTTAGAGTGTGATATAATGCATCATACAACCAGGACCACTACTTTGTTAGAGTGAGATATAATGCATCATACAACCAGGACCACTACTTTGTTAGTTAGAGTGAAATATAATGCATCATACAACCAAGACCACTACTTTGTTAGAGTGAGATATAATGCATCATACAACCAGGACCACTACTTTGTTAGTTAGAGTGTGATATAATGCATCATACAACCAGGACCACTACTTTGTTAGAGTGAGATATAATGCATCATACAACCAGGACCACTACTTTGTTAGTTAGAGTGAGATATAATGCATCATACAACCAGGACCAATACTTTGTTAGAGTGAGTTATAATGCATCATACAACCAGGACCACTACTTTGTTAGAGTGAGATATAATGCATCATACAACCAGGACCACTACTTTGTTAGTTAGAGTGTGATATAATGCATCATACAACCAGGACCACTACTTTGTTAGAGTGAGATATAATGCATCATACAACCAGGACAACTACTTTGTTAGAGTGAGATATAATGCATCATACAACCAGGACCACTACTTTGTTAGAGTGAGATATAATGCATCATACAACCAGGACCACTACTTTGTTAGAGTGAGATATAATGCATCATACAACCAGGACCACTACTTTGTTAGTTAGAGTGTGATATAATGCATCATACAACCAGGACCACTACTTTGTTAGAGTGAGATATAATGCATCATACAACCAGGACCACTACCTTGTTAGAGTGAGATATAATGCATCATACAACCAGGACCACTACTGTGTTAGTTAGAGTGTGATATAATGCATCATACAACCAGGACCACTACTTTGTTAGAGTGAGATATAATGCATCATACAACTAAGACCACTACTTTGTTAGTTAGAGTGAGATATAATGCATCATACAACCAGGACCACTACTGTGTTAGTTAGAGTGAGATATAATGCATCATACAACCAGGACCACTACTTTGTTAGAGTGTGATATAATGCATCATACAACCAGGACAATTACTTTGTTAGTTAGAGTGAGATATAATGCATCATACAACCAGGACCACTACTTTGTTAGAGTGAGATATAATGCATCATACAACCAGGACCATTACTTTGTTAGTTAGAGTGAGATATAATGCATCATACAACCAGGACCACTACTTTGATAGAGTGAGATATAATGCATCCTACAACCAGGACCACTACTTTGTTAGTTAGAGTGTGATATAATGCATCATACAACCAGGACCACTACTTTGTTAGAGTGAGATATAATGCATCATACAACCAGGACCACTACTTTGTTAGTTAGAGTGAGATATAATGCATCATACAACCAGGAACAATACTTTGTTAGTTAGAGTGAGATATAATGCATCATACAACCAGGACCACTACTTTGTTAGAGTGAGATATAATGCATCATACAACCAGGACCACTACTTTGTTAGAGTGAGATATAATGCATCATACAACCAGGACCACTACTTTGTTAGTTAGAGTGAGATATAATGCATCATACAACCAGGACCACTACTTTGTTAGTTAGAGTGTGATATAATGCATCATACAACCAGGACCACTACTTTGTTAGTTAGAGTGTGATATAATGCATCATACAACCAGGACCACTACTTTGTTAGAGTGAGATATAATGCATCATACAACCAGGACCACTACTTTGTTAGTATGAGTGAAATATTATGCATCATACAACCAGGACCACTACTTTGTTAGAGTGAGATATAATGCATCATACAACCAGGACCACTACTTTGTTAGTTAGAGTGTGATATAATGCATCATACAACCAGGACCACTACTTTGTTAGAGTGAGATATAATGCATCATACAACCAGGACCACTACTTTGTTAGTTAGAGTGAGATATAATGCATCATACAACCAGGACCAATACTTTGTTAGTTAGAGTGTGATATAATGCATCATACAACCAGGACCACTACTTTGTTAGAGTGAGTTATAATGCATCATACAACCAGGACCACTACTTTGTTAGAGTGAGATATAATGCATCATACAACCAAGACAACTACTTTGTTAGAGTGAGATATAATGCATCATACAACCAGGACCACTACTTTGTTAGTTAGAATGTGATATAATGCATCATACAACCAGGACCACTACTTTGTTAGAGTGAGATATAATGCATCATACAACCAGGACCACTACCTTGTTAGAGTGAGATATAATGCATCATACAACCAGGACCACTACTTTGTTAGTTAGAGTGTGATATAATGCATCATACAACCAGGACCACTACTTTGTTAGTTAGAGTGAGATATAATGCATCATACAACCAGGACCACTACTTTGTTAGTTAGAGTGAGATATAATGCATCATACAACCAGGACCACTACTTTGTTAGAGTGAGATATAATGCATCATACAACCAGGACCACTACTTTGTTAGTTAGAGTGAGATATAATGCATCATACAACCAGGACCACTACTTTGTTATTTAGAGTGTGATATAATGCATCATACAACCAGGACCACTACTTTGTTAGTTAGAGTGTGATATAATGCATCATACAACCAGGACCACTACTTTGTTAGAGTGAGATATAATGCATCATACAACCAAGACCACTACTTTGTTAGTTAGAGTGTGATATAATGCATCATACAACCAGGACCACTACTTTGTTAGTTAGAGTGAGATATAATGCATCATACAATCAGGACCACTACTTTGTTAGAGTGTGATATAATGCATCATACAACCAGGACCACTACTTTGTTAGAGTGTGATATAATGCATCATACAACCAGGACCATTACTTTGTTAGTTAGAGTGTGATATAATGCATCATACAACCAGGACCACTACTTTGTTAGTTAGAGTGTGATATAATGCATCATACAACCAGGACCACTACTTTGTTAGAGTGAGATATAATGCATCATACAACCAGGACCACTACTTTGTTAGTTAGAGTGAGATATAATGCATCATACAACCAGGAACAATACTTTGTTAGTTAGAGTGAGATATAATGCATCATACAACCAGGACCACTACTTTGTTAGTTAGAGTGTGATATAATGCATCATACAACCAGGACCACTACTTTGTTAGTTAGAGTGTAAAATAATGCATCATACAACCAGGACCACTACTTTGTTAGAGTGAGATATAATGCATCATACAACCAGGACCACTAATTTGTTAGAGTGAGATATAATGCATCATACAACCAGGACCACTACTTTGTTAGTTAGAGTGAGATATAATGCATCATACAACCAGGACCACTACTTTGTTAGTTAGAATGTGATATAATGCATCATACAACCAGGACCACTACTTTGTTAGAGTGAGATATAATGCATCATACAACCAGGACCACTACTTTGTTAGAGTGAGATATAATGCATCATACAACCAGGACCACTACTTTGTTAGTTAGAGTGAGATATAATGCATCATACAACCAGGACCACTACTTTGTTAGTTAGAGTGAGATATAATGCATCATACAACCAGGACCACTACTTTGTTAGTTAGAGTGTGATATAATGCATCATACAACCAGGACCACTACTTTGTTAGTTAGAGTGTGATATAATGCATCATAAACCAGGACCACTACTTTGTTAGAGTGAGATATAATGCATCATACAACCAGGACCACTACTTTGTTAGTTAGAGTGAGATATAATGCATCATACAACCAGGACCACTACTTTGTTAGAGTGAGATATAATGCATCATACAACCAGGACCACTACTTTGTTAGTTAGAGTGTGATATAATGCATCATACAACCAGGACCACTACTTTGTTAGAGTGAGATATAATGCATCATACAACCAGGACCACTACTGTGTTAGTTAGAGTGAGATATAATGCATCATAAAACCAGGACCACTACTTTGTTAGTTAGAGTGATATAATGCATCATACAAACAGGACCACTACTTTGTTAGAGTGAGATATAATGCATCATACAACCAGGACCACTACTTTGTTAGTTAGAGTGTGATATAATGCATCATACAACCAGGACCACTACTTTGTTAGAGTGAGATATAATGCATCATACAACCAGGACCACTACTTTGTTAGTTAGAGTGAGATATAATGCATCATACAACCAGGACCAATACTTTGTTAGTTAGAGTGTGATATAATGCATCATACAACCAGGACCACTACTTTGTTAGAGTGAGATATAATGCATCATACAACCAGGACCACTACTTTGTTAGAGTGAGATATAATGCATCATACAACCAGGACCACTACTTTGTTAGTTAGAGTGAGATATAATGCATCATACAACCAGGACCACTACTTTGTTAGTTAGAATGTGATATAATGCATCATACAACCAGGACCACTACTTTGTTAGAGTGAGATATAATGCATCATACAACCAGGACCACTACTTTGTTAGTTAGAGTGAGATATAATGCATCATACAACCAGGACCACTACTTTGTTAGTTAGAGTGTGATATAATGCATCATACAACCAGGACCACTACTTTGTTAGTTAGAGTGAGATATAATGCATCATACAAACAGGACCACTACTTTGTTAGAGTGAGATATAATGCATCATACAAACAGGACCACTACTTTGTTAGAGTGAGATATAATGCATCATACAAGCAGGACCACTACTGTGTTAGTTAGAGTGTGATATAATGCATCATACAACCAGGACCACTACTTTGTTAGTTAAAGTGAGATATAATGCATCATACAACCAGGACCACTACTTTGTTAGAGTGAGATATAATGCATCATACAACCAGGACCACTACTTTGTTAGAGTGAGATATAATGCATCATAAAACCAGGACCACTACTTTGTTAGTTAGAGTGAGATATAATGCATCATACAACCAGGACCACTACTTTGTTATTTAGAGTGTGATATAATGCATCATACAACCAGGACCACTACTTTGTTAGTTAGAGTGAGATATAATGCATCATACAACCAGGACCACTACTTTGTTAGTTAGAGTGAGATATAATGCATCATACAACCAGGACCACTACTTTGTTAGAGTGAGATATAATGCATCATACAACCAGGACCACTACTTTGTTAGTTAGAGTGAGATATAATGCATCATACAACCAGGACCACTACTTTGTTATTTAGAGTGTGATATAATGCATCATACAACCAGGACCACTACTTTGTTAGTTAGAGTGTGATATAATGCATCATACAACCAGGACCACTACTTTGTTAGAGTGAGATATAATGCATCATACAACCAAGACCACTACTTTGTTAGTTAGAGTGTGATATAATGCATCATACAACCAGGACCACTACTTTGTTAGTTAGAGTGAGATATAATGCATCATACAATCAGGACCACTACTTTGTTAGAGTGAGATATAATTCATCATACAACCAGGGCGACTACTTTGTTAGAGTGTTATATAATGCATCATATAACCAGGACCACTACTTTGATAGAGTGTGATATAATGCATCATACAACCAGGACCACTACTTTGTTAGAGTGTGATATAATGCATCATACAACCAGGACCATTACTTTGTTAGTTAGAGTGTGATATAATGCATCATACAACCAGGACCACTACTTTGTTAGTTAGAGTGTGATATAATGCATCATACAACCAGGACCACTACTTTGTTAGAGTGAGATATAATGCATCATACAACCAGGACCACTACTTTGTTAGTTAGAGTGAGATATAATGCATCATACAACCAGGAACAATGCTTTGTTAGTTAGAGTGAGATATAATGCATCATACAACCAGGACCACTACTTTGTTAGTTAGAGTGTGATATAATGCATCATACAACCAGGACCACTACTTTGTTAGTTAGAGTGTAATATAATGCATCATACAACCAGGACCACTACTTTGTTAGAGTGAGATATAATGCATCATACAACCAGGACCACTACTTTGTTAGAGTGAGATATAATGCATCATACAACCAGGACCACTACTTTGTTAGTTAGAGTGAGATATAATGCATCATACAACCAGGACCACTACTTTGTTAGAGTGAGATATAATGCATCATACAACCAGGACCACTACTTTGTTAGTTAGAGTGAGATATAATGCATCATACAACCAGGACCACTACTTTGTTAGAGTGAGATATAATGCATCATACAACCAGGACCACTACTTTGTTAGTTAGAGTGAGATATAATGCATCATACAACCAGGACCACTACTTTGTTAGAGTGAGATATAATGCATCATACAACCAGGACCATTACTTCGTTAGTTAGAGTGAGATATAATGCATCATACAACCAGGACCACTACTTTGTTAGAGTGAGATATAATGCATCATACAACCAGGACCACTACTTTGTTAGAGTGAGATATAATGCATCATACAACCAGGACCACTACTTTGTTAGTTAGAGTGAGATATAATGCATCATACAACCAGGACCACTACTTTGTTAGTTAGAGTGAGATATAATGCATCATACAACCAGGACCACTACTTTGTTAGTTAGAGTGTGATATAATGCATCATACAACCAGGACCACTACTTTGTTAGTTAGAGTGTGATATAATGCATCATACAACCAGGACCACTACTTTGTTAGAGTGAGATATAATGCATCATACAACCAGGACCACTACTTTGTTAGTTAGAGTGAGATATAATGCATCATACAACCAGGACCACTACTTTGTTAGAGTGAGATATAATGCATCATACAACCAGGACCACTACTTTGTTAGTTAGAGTGTGATATAATGCATCATACAACCAGGACCACTACTTTGTTAGAGTGAGATATAATGCATCATACAACCAGGACCACTACTGTGTTAGTTAGAGTGAGATATAATGCATCATACAACCAGGACCACTACTGTGTTAGTTAGAGTGAGATATAATGCATCATACAACCAGGACCACTACTTTGTTAGTTAGAGTGATATAATGCATCATTCAAACAGGACCACTACTTTGTTAGAGTGAGATATAATGCATCATACAACCAGGACCACTACTTTGTTAGTTAGAGTGTGATATAATGCATCATACAACCAGGACCACTACTTTGTTAGAGTGAGATATAATGCATCATACAACCAGGACCACTACTTTGTTAGTTAGAGTGTGATATAATGCATCATACAACCAGGACCACTACTTTGTTAGTTAGAGTGTGATATAATGCATCATACAACCAGGACCAATACTTTGTTAGTTAGAGTGTGATATAATGCATCATACAACCAGGACCACTACTTTGTTAGAGTGAGTTAGAATGCATCATACAACCAGGACCACTACTTTGTTAGAGTGAGATATAATGCATCATACAACCAGGACCACTACTTTGTTAGAGTGAGATATAATGCATCATACAACAAGAACCACTACTTTGTTAGTTAGAGTGTGATATAATGCATCATACAACCAGGACCACTACTTTGTTAGTTAGAGTGTGATATAATGCATCATACAACCAGGACCACTACTTTGTTAGAGTGAGATATAATGCATCATACAACCAGGACCACTACTTTGTTAGTTAGAGTGAAATATAATGCATCATACAACCAAGACCACTACTTTGTTAGAGTGAGATATAATGCATCATACAACCAGGACCACTACTTTGTTAGTTAGAGTGTGATATAATGCATCATACAACCAGGACCACTACTTTGTTAGAGTGAGATATAATGCATCATACAACCAGGACCACTACTTTGTTAGTTAGAGTGAGATATAATGCATCATACAACCAGGACCAATACTTTGTTAGAGTGAGTTATAATGCATCATACAACCAGGACCACTACTTTGTTAGAGTGAGATATAATGCATCATACAACCAGGACCACTACTTTGTTAGTTATAGTGAGATATAATGCATCATACAACCAGTACCACTACTTTGTTAGAGTGAGATATAATGCATCATACAACCAGGACCACTACTTTGTTAGAGTGAGATATAATGCATCATACAACCAGGACCACTACTTTGTTAGAGTGAGATATAATGCATCATACAACCAGGACCACTACTTTGTTAGAGTGAGATATAATGCATCATACAACCAGGACCACTACTTTGTTAGAGTGAGATATAATGCATCATACAACCAGGACCACTACTTTGTTAGAGTGAGATATAATGCATCATACAACCAGGACCACTACTTTGTTAGAGTGAGATATAATGCATCATACAACCAGGACCACTACTTTGTTAGAGTGAGATATAATGCATCATACAACCAGGACCACTACTTTGTTAGTTAGAGTGAGATATAATGCATCATACAACCAGGACCACTACTTTGTTAGAGTGAGATATAATGCATCATACAACCAGGACCACTACCTTGTTAGAGTGAGATATAATGCATCATACAACCAGGACCACTACTTTGTTAGAGTGAGATATAATGCATCATACAACCAGGACCACTACTTTGTTAGTTAGAGTGAGATATAATGCATCATACAACCAGGACCACTACTTTGTTAGAGTGAGATATAATGCATCATACAACCAGGACCACTACTTTGTTAGTTAGAGTGTGATATAATGCATCATACAACCAGGACCACTACTTTGTTAGAGTGAGATATAATGCATCATACAACCAGGACCACTACTTTGTTAGTTAGAGTGAGATATAATGCATCATACAACCAGGAACAATACTTTGTTAGTTAGAGTGAGATATAATGCATCATACAACCAGGACCACTACTTTGTTAGAGTGAGATATAATGCATCATACAACCAGGACCACTACTTTGTTAGAGTGAGATATAATGCATCATACAACCAGGACCACTACTTTGTTAGTTAGAGTGAGATATAATGCATCATACAACCAGGACCACTACTTTGTTAGTTAGAGTGTGATATAATGCATCATACAACCAGGACCACTACTTTGTTAGTTAGAGTGTGATATAATGCATCATACAACCAGGACCACTACTTTGTTAGAGTGAGATATAATGCATCATACAACCAGGACCACTACTTTGTTAGAGTGAGATATAATGCATCATACAACCAGGACCACTACTTTGTTAGTTAGAGTGAAATATTATGCATCATACAACCAGGACCACTACTTTGTTAGAGTGAGATATAATGCATCATACAACCAGGACCACTACTTTGTTAGTTAGAGTGTGATATAATGCATCATACAACCAGGACCACTACTTTGTTAGAGTGAGATATAATGCATCATACAACCAGGACCACTACTTTGTTAGTTAGAGTGAGATATAATGCATCATACAACCAGGACCAATACTTTGTTAGTTAGAGTGTGATATAATGCATCATACAACCAGGACCACTACTTTGTTAGAGTGAGTTATAATGCATCATACAACCAGGACCACTACTTTGTTAGAGTGAGATATAATGCATCATACAACCAGGACCACTACTTTGTTAGTTAGAGTGAGATATAATGCATCATACAACCAGTACCACTACTTTGTTAGAGTGAGATATAATGCATCATACAACCAAGACCACTACTTTGTTAGAGTGAAATATAATGCATCATACAACCAGGACCACTACTTTGTTAGAGTGAGATATAATGCATCATACAACCAGGACCACTACTTTGTTAGAGTGAGATATAATGCATCATACAACCAGGACCACTACTTTGTTAGAGTGAGATATAATGCATCATACAACCAGGACCACTACTTTGTTAGAGTGAGATATAATGCATCATACAACCAGGACCACTACTTTGTTAGAGTGAGATATAATGCATCATACAACCAGGACCACTACTTTGTTAGTTAGAGTGTGATATAATGCATCATACAACCAGGACCACTACTTTGTTAGTTAGAATGTGATATAATGCATCATACAACCAGGACCACTACTTTGTTAGAGTGAGATATAATGCATCATACAACCAGGACCACTACCTTGTTAGAGTGAGATATAATGCATCATACAACCAGGACCACTACTTTGTTAGTTAGAGTGTGATATAATGCATCATACAACCAGGACCACTACTTTGTTAGTTAGAGTGAGATATAATGCATCATACAACCAGGACCACTACTTTGTTAGTTAGAGTGAGATATAATGCATCATACAACCAGGACCACTACTTTGTTAGAGTGAGATATAATGCATCATACAACCAGGACCACTACTTTGTTAGTTAGAGTGAGATATAATGCATCATACAACCAGGACCACTACTTTGTTATTTAGAGTGTGATATAATGCATCATACAACCAGGACCACTACTTTGTTAGTTAGAGTTTGATATAATGCATCATACAACCAGGACCACTACTTTGTTAGAGTGAGATATAATGCATCATACAACCAAGACCACTACTTTGTTAGTTAGAGTGTGATATAATGCATCATACAACCAGGACCACTACTTTGTTAGTTAGAGTGAGATATAATGCATCATACAATCAGGACCACTACTTTGTTAGAGTGAGATATAATTCATCATACAACCAGGGCGACTACTTTGTTATTTAGAGTGTGATATACTGCATCATATAACCAGGACCACTACTTTGATAGAGTGTGATATAATGCATCATACAACCAGGACCACTACTTTGTTAGAGTGTGATATAATGCATCATACAACCAGGACCATTACTTTGTTAGTTAGAGTGTGATATAATGCATCATACAACCAGGACCACTACTTTGTTAGTTAGAGTGTGATATAATGCATCATACAACCAGGACCACTACTTTGTTAGAGTGAGATATAATGCATCATACAACCAGGACCACTACTTTGTTAGTTAGAGTGAGATATAATGCATCATACAACCAGGAACAATACTTTGTTAGTTAGAGTGAGATATAATGCATCATACAACCAGGACCACTACTTTGTTAGTTAGAGTGTGATATAATGCATCATACAACCAGGACCACTACTTTGTTAGTTAGAGTGTAAAATAATGCATCATACAACCAGGACCACTACTTTGTTAGAGTGAGATATAATGCATCATACAACCAGGACCACTACTTTGTTAGAGTGAGATATAATGCATCATACAACCAGGACCACTACTTTGTTAGTTAGAGTGAGATATAATGCATCATACAACCAGGACCACTACTTTGTTAGTTAGAATGTGATATAATGCATCATACAACCAGGACCGCTACTTTGTTAGAGTGAGATATAATGCATCATACAACCAGGACCACTACTTTGTTAGAGTGAGATATAATGCATCATACAACCAGGACCACTACTTTGTTAGTTAGAGTGAGATATAATGCATCATACAACCAGGACCACTACTTTGTTAGTTAGAGTGAGATATAATGCATCATACAACCAGGACCACTACTTTGTTAGTTAGAGTGTGATATAATGCATCATACAACCAGGACCACTACTTTGTTAGTTAGAGTGTGATATAATGCATCATAAACCAGGACCACTACTTTGTTAGAGTGAGATATAATGCATCATACAACCAGGACCACTACTTTGTTAGTTAGAGTGAGATATAATGCATCATACAACCAGGACCACTACTTTGTTAGAGTGAGATATAATGCATCATACAACCAGGACCACTACTTTGTTAGTTAGAGTGTGATATAATGCATCATACAACCAGGACCACTACTTTGTTAGAGTGAGATATAATGCATCATACAACCAGGACCACTACTGTGTTAGTTAGAGTGAGATATAATGCATCATACAACCAGGACCACTACTGTGTTAGTTAGAGTGATATAATGCATCATACAAACAGGACCACTACTTTGTTAGAGTGAGATATAATGCATCATACAACCAGGACCACTACTTTGTTAGTTAGAGTGTGATATAATGCATCATACAACCAGGACCACTACTTTGTTAGAGTGAGATATAATGCATCATACAACCAGGACCACTACTTTGTTAGTTAGAGTGAGATATAATGCATCATACAACCAGGACCAATACTTTGTTAGTTAGATTTGATATAATGCATCATACAACCAGGACCACTACTTTGTTAGAGTGAGTTAGAATGCATCATACAACCAGGACCACTACTTTGTTAGAGTGAGATATAATGCATCATACAACCAGGACCACTACTTTGTTAGTTAGAGTGAGATATAATGCATCATACAACCAGTACCACTACTTTGTTAGAGTGAGATATAATGCATCATACAACCAGGACCACTACTTTGTTAGAGTGAGATATAATGCATCATACAACCAGGACCACTACTTTGTTAGAGTGAGATATAATGCATCATACAACCAGGACCACTACTTTGTTAGAGTGAGATATAATGCATCATACAACCAGGACCACTACTTTGTTAGAGTGAGATATAATGCATCATACAACCAGGACCACTACTTTGTTAGAGTGAGATATAATGCATCATACAACCAGGACCACTACTTTGTTAGAGTTAGATATAATGCATCATACAACCAGGACCACTACTTTGTTAGAGTGAGATATAATGCATCATACAACCAGGACCACTACTTTGTTAGTTAGAGTGAGATATAATGCATCATACAACCAGGACCACTACTTTGTTAGTTAGAATGTGATATAATGCATCATACAACCAGGACCACTACTTTGTTAGAGTGAGATATAATGCATCATACAACCAGGACCACTACTTTGTTAGAGTGAGATATAATGCATCATACAACCAGGACCACTACTTTGTTAGTTAGAGTGAGATATAATGCATCATACAACCAGGACCACTACTTTGTTAGTTAGAGTGAGATATAATGCATCATACAACCAGGACCACTACTTTGTTAGTTAGAGTGTGATATAATGCATCATACAACCAGGACCACTACTTTGTTAGTTAGAGTGTGATATAATGCATCATAAACCAGGACCACTACTTTGTTAGAGTGAGATATAATGCATCATACAACCAGGACCACTACTTTGTTAGTTAGAGTGAGATATAATGCATCATACAACCAGGACCACTACTTTGTTAGAGTGAGATATAATGCATCATACAACCAGGACCACTACTTTGTTAGTTAGAGTGTGATATAATGCATCATACAACCAGGACCACTACTTTGTTAGAGTGTGATATAATGCATCATACAACCAGGACCACTACTTTGTTAGTTAGAGTGTGATATAATGCATCATACAACCAGGACCACTACTTTGTTAGTTAGAGTGATATAATGCATCATACAACCAGGACCACTACTTTGTTAGTTAGAGTGTGATATAATGCATCATACAACCAGGACCACTACTGTTTTAGTTAGAGTGAGATATAATGCATCATACAACCAGGACCACTACTGTGTTAGTTAGAGTGAGATATAATGCATCATACAACCAGGACCACTACTTTGTTAGTTAGAGTGATATAATGCATCATACAAACAGGACCACTACTTTGTTAGAGTGAGATATAATGCATCATACAACCAGGACCACTACTTTGTTAGTTAGAGTGTGATATAATGCATCATACAACCAGGACCACTACTTTGTTAGAGTGAGATATAATGCATCATACAACCAGGACCACTACTTTGTTAGTTAGAGTGTGATATAATGCATCATACAACCAGGACCACTACTTTGTTAGAGTGAGATATAATGCATCATACAACCAGGACCACTACTTTGTTAGTTAGAGTGAGATATAATGCATCATACAACCAGGACCACTACTTTGTTAGTTAGAGTGATATAATGCATCATACAAACAGGACCACTACTTTGTTAGAGTGAGATATAATGCATCATACAACCAGGACCACTACTTTGTTAGTTAGAGTGTGATATAATGCATCATACAACCAGGACCACTACTTTGTTAGAGTGTGATATAATGCATCATACAACCAGGACCACTACTTTGTTAGTTAGAGTGTGATATAATGCATCATACAACCAGGACCACTACTTTGTTAGTTAGAGTGATATAATGCATCATACAACCAGGACCACTACTTTGTTAGTTAGAGTGTGATATAATGCATCATACAACCAGGACCACTACTGTTTTAGTTAGAGTGAGATATAATGCATCATACAACCAGGACCACTACTGTGTTAGTTAGAGTGAGATATAATGCATCATACAACCAGGACCACTACTTTGTTAGTTAGAGTGATATAATGCATCATACAAACAGGACCACTACTTTGTTAGAGTGAGATATAATGCATCATACAACCAGGACCACTACTTTGTTAGTTAGAGTGTGATATAATGCATCATACAACCAGGACCACTACTTTGTTAGAGTGAGATATAATGCATCATACAACCAGGACCACTACTTTGTTAGTTAGAGTGTGATATAATGCATCATACAACCAGGACCACTACTTTGTTAGAGTGAGATATAATGCATCATACAACCAGGACCACTACTTTGTTAGTTAGAGTGAGTTAGAATGCATCATACAACCAGGACCACTACTTTGTTAGAGTGAGATATAATGCATCATACAACCAGGACCACTACTTTGTTAGTTAGAGTGAGTTAGAATGCATCATACAACCAGGACCACTACTTTGTTAGAGTGAAATATAATGCATCATACAACCAGTACCACTACTTTGTTAGAGTGAGATATAATGCATCATACAACCAGGACCACTACTTTGTTAGAGTGAGATATAATGCATCATACAACCAGGACCACTACTTTGTTAGAGTGAGATATAATGCATCATACAACCAGGACCACTACTTTGTTAGAGTGAGATATAATGCATCATACAACCAGGACCACTACTTTGTTAGAGTGAGATATAATGCATCATACAACCAGGACCACTACTTTGTTAGAGTGAGATATAATGCATCATACAACCAGGACCACTACTTTGTTAGAGTGAGATATAATGCATCATACAACCAGGACCACTACTTTGTTAGTTAGAGTGTGATATAATGCATCATACAACCAGGACCACTACTTTGTTAGAGTGAGATATAATGCATCATACAACCAGGACCACTACTTTGTTAGTTAGAGTGAGATATAATGCATCATACAACCAGGACCACTACTTTGTTAGTTAGAGTGATATAATGCATCATACAAACAGGACCACTACTTTGTTAGAGTGAGATATAATGCATCATACAACCAGGACCACTACTTTGTTAGTTAGAGTGTGATATAATGCATCATACAACCAGGACCACTACTTTGTTAGAGTGTGATATAATGCATCATACAACCAGGACCACTACTTTGTTAGTTAGAGTGTGATATAATGCATCATACAACCAGGACCACTACTTTGTTAGTTAGAGTGATATAATGCATCATACAACCAGGACCACTACTTTGTTAGTTAGAGTGTGATATAATGCATCATACAACCAGGACCACTACTGTTTTAGTTAGAGTGAGATATAATGCATCATACAACCAGGACCACTACTGTGTTAGTTAGAGTGAGATATAATGCATCATACAACCAGGACCACTACTTTGTTAGTTAGAGTGATATAATGCATCATACAAACAGGACCACTACTTTGTTAGAGTGAGATATAATGCATCATACAACCAGGACCACTACTTTGTTAGTTAGAGTGTGATATAATGCATCATACAACCAGGACCACTACTTTGTTAGAGTGAGATATAATGCATCATACAACCAGGACCACTACTTTGTTAGTTAGAGTGTGATCTAATGCATCATACAACCAGGACCACTACTTTGTTAGAGTGAGATATAATGCATCATACAACCAGGACCACTACTTTGTTAGTTAGAGTGAGTTAGAATGCATCATACAACCAGGACCACTACTTTGTTAGAGTGAGATATAATGCATCATACAACCAGGACCACTACTTTGTTAGTTAGAGTGAGTTAGAATGCATCATACAACCAGGACCACTACTTTGTTAGAGTGAAATATAATGCATCATACAACCAGTACCACTACTTTGTTAGAGTGAGATATAATGCATCATACAACCAGGACCACTACTTTGTTAGAGTGAGATATAATGCATCATACAACCAGGACCACTACTTTGTTAGAGTGAGATATAATGCATCATACAACCAGGACCACTACTTTGTTAGAGTGAGATATAATGCATCATACAACCAGGACCACTACTTTGTTAGAGTGAGATATAATGCATCATACAACCAGGACCACTACTTTGTTAGAGTGAGATATAATGCATCATACAACCAGGACCACTACTTTGTTAGAGTGAGATATAATGCATCATACAACCAGGACCACTACTTTGTTAGTTAGAGTGAGATATAATGCATCATACAACCAGGACCACTACTTTGTTAGTTAGAGTGTGATATAATGCATCATACAACCAGGACCACTACTTTGTTAGAGTGAGATATAATGCATCATACAACCAGGACCACTACTTTGTTAGTTAGAGTGAAATATTATGCATCATACAACCAGGACCACTACTTTGTTAGAGTGAGATATAATGCATCATACAACCAGGACCACTACTTTGTTAGTTAGAGTGTGATATAATGCATCATACAACCAGGACCACTACTTTGTTAGAGTGAGATATAATGCATCATACAACCAGGACCACTACTTTGTTAGTTAGAGTGAGATATAATGCATCATACAACCAGGACCAATACTTTGTTAGTTAGAGTGTGATATAATGCATCATACAACCAGGACCACTACTTTGTTAGAGTGAGTTATAATGCATCATACAACCAGGACCACTACTTTGTTAGAGTGAGATATAATGCATCATACAACCAGGACCACTACTTTGTTAGTTAGAGTGAGATATAATGCATCGTACAACCAGTACCACTACTTTGTTAGAGTGAGATATAATGCATCATAAAACCAAGACCACTACTTTGTTAGAGTGAGATATAATGCATCATACAACCAGGACCACTACTTTGTTAGAGTGAGATATAATGCATCATACAACCAGGACCACTACTTTGTTAGAGTGAGATATAATGCATCATACAACCAGGACCACTACTTTGTTAGAGTGAGATATAATGCATCATACAACCAGGACCACTACTTTGTTAGAGTGAGATATAATGCATCATACAACCAGGACCACTACTTTGTTAGAGTGAGATATAATGCATCGTACAACCAGGACCACTACTTTGTTAGTTAGAGTGTGATATAATGCATCATACAACCAGGACCACTACTTTGTTAGAGTGTGATATAATGCATCATACAACCAGGACCACTACTTTGTTAGTTAGAGTGAGATATAATGCATCATACAACCAGGACCACTACCTTGTTAGAGTGAGATATAATGCATCATACAACCAGGACCACTACTTTGTTAGTTAGAGTGTGATATAATGCATCATACAACCAGGACCACTACTTTGTTAGTTAGAGTGAGATATAATGCATCATACAACCAGGACCACTACTTTGTTAGAGTGAGATATAATGCATCATACAAACAGGACCACTACTTTGTTAGAGTGAGATATAATGTATTATACAAACAGGACCACTACTTTGTTAGAGTGAGATATAATGCATCATACAAGCAGGACCACTACTGTGTTAGTTAGAGTGTGATATAATGCATCATACAACCAGGACCACTACTTTGTTAGTTAAAGTGAGATATAATGCATCATACAACCAGGACCACTACTTTGTTAGAGTGAGATATAATGCATCATACAACCAGGACCACTACTTTGTTAGTTAGAGTGATATAATGCATCATACAAACAGGACCACTACTTTGTTAGAGTGAGATATAATGCATCATACAACCAGGACCACTACTTTGTTAGTTAGAGTGTGATATAATGCATCATACAACCAGGACCACTACTTTGTTAGAGTGAGATATAATGCATCATACAACCAGGACCACTACTTTGTTAGTTAGAGTGTGATATAATGCATCATACAACCAGGACCACTACTTTGTTAGAGTGAGATATAATGCATCATACAACCAGGACCACTACTTTGTTAGTTAGAGTGAGTTAGAATGCATCATACAACCAGGACCACTACTTTGTTAGAGTGAGATATAATGCATCATACAACCAGGACCACTACTTTGTTAGTTAGAGTGAGTTAGAATGCATCATACAACCAGGACCACTACTTTGTTAGAGTGAAATATAATGCATCATACAACCAGTACCACTACTTTGTTAGAGTGAGATATAATGCATCATACAACCAGGACCACTACTTTGTTAGAGTGAGATATAATGCATCATACAACCAGGACCACTACTTTGTTAGAGTGAGATATAATGCATCATACAACCAGGACCACTACTTTGTTAGAGTGAGATATAATGCATCATACAACCAGGACCACTACTTTGTTAGAGTGAGATATAATGCATCATACAACCAGGACCACTACTTTGTTAGAGTGAGATATAATGCATCATACAACCAGGACCACTACTTTGTTAGAGTGAGATATAATGCATCATACAACCAGGACCACTACTTTGTTAGTTAGAGTGAGATATAATGCATCATACAACCAGGACCACTACTTTGTTAGTTAGAGTGTGATATAATGCATCATACAACCAGGACCACTACTTTGTTAGAGTGAGATATAATGCATCATACAACCAGGACCACTACTTTGTTAGTTAGAGTGAAATATTATGCATCATACAACCAGGACCACTACTTTGTTAGAGTGAGATATAATGCATCATACAACCAGGACCACTACTTTGTTAGTTAGAGTGTGATATAATGCATCATACAACCAGGACCACTACTTTGTTAGAGTGAGATATAATGCATCATACAACCAGGACCACTACTTTGTTAGTTAGAGTGAGATATAATGCATCATACAACCAGGACCAATACTTTGTTAGTTAGAGTGTGATATAATGCATCATACAACCAGGACCACTACTTTGTTAGAGTGAGTTATAATGCATCATACAACCAGGACCACTACTTTGTTAGAGTGAGATATAATGCATCATACAACCAGGACCACTACTTTGTTAGTTAGAGTGAGATATAATGCATCGTACAACCAGTACCACTACTTTGTTAGAGTGAGATATAATGCATCATAAAACCAAGACCACTACTTTGTTAGAGTGAGATATAATGCATCATACAACCAGGACCACTACTTTGTTAGAGTGAGATATAATGCATCATACAACCAGGACCACTACTTTGTTAGAGTGAGATATAATGCATCATACAACCAGGACCACTACTTTGTTAGAGTGAGATATAATGCATCATACAACCAGGACCACTACTTTGTTAGAGTGAGATATAATGCATCATACAACCAGGACCACTACTTTGTTAGAGTGAGATATAATGCATCGTACAACCAGGACCACTACTTTGTTAGTTAGAGTGTGATATAATGCATCATACAACCAGGACCACTACTTTGTTAGAGTGTGATATAATGCATCATACAACCAGGACCACTACTTTGTTAGTTAGAGTGAGATATAATGCATCATACAACCAGGACCACTACCTTGTTAGAGTGAGATATAATGCATCATACAACCAGGACCACTACTTTGTTAGTTAGAGTGTGATATAATGCATCATACAACCAGGACCACTACTTTGTTAGTTAGAGTGAGATATAATGCATCATACAACCAGGACCACTACTTTGTTAGAGTGAGATATAATGCATCATACAAACAGGACCACTACTTTGTTAGAGTGAGATATAATGCATTATACAAACAGGACCACTACTTTGTTAGAGTGAGATATAATGCATCATACAAGCAGGACCACTACTGTGTTAGTTAGAGTGTGATATAATGCATCATACAACCAGGACCACTACTTTGTTAGTTAAAGTGAGATATAATGCATCATACAACCAGGACCACTACTTTTTTAGAGTGAGATATAATGCATCATACAACCAGGGCCACTACTTTGTTAGAGTGAGATATAATGCATCATACAACCAGGACCACTACTTTGTTAGTTAGAGTGTGATATAATGCATCATACAACCAGGACCACTACTTTGTTAGAGTGAGATATAATGCATCATACAACCAGGACCACTACTTTGTTAGTTAGAGTGAGATATAATGCATCATACAACCAGGACCAATACTTTGTTAGTTAGAGTGTGATATAATGCATCATACAACCAGGACCACTACTTTGTTAGAGTGAGTTATAATGCATCATACAACCAGGACCACTACTTTGTTAGAGTGAGATATAATGCATCATACAACCAGGACCACTACTTTGTTAGTTAGAGTGAGATATAATGCATCATACAACCAGTACCACTACTTTGTTAGAGTGAGATATAATGCATCATACAACCAAGACCACTACTTTGTTAGAGTGAAATATAATGCATCATACAACCAGGACCACTACTTTGTTAGAGTGAGATATAATGCATCATACAACCAGGACCACTACTTTGTTAGAGTGAGATATAATGCATCATACAACCAGGACCACTACTTTGTTAGAGTGAGATATAATGCATCATACAACCAGGACCACTACTTTGTTAGAGTGAGATATAATGCATCATACAACCAGGACCACTACTTTGTTAGAGTGAGATATAATGCATCATACAACCAGGACCACTACTTTGTTAGTTAGAGTGTGATATAATGCATCATACAACCAGGACCACTACTTTGTTAGTTAGAATGTGATATAATGCATCATACAACCAGGACCACTACTTTGTTAGAGTGAGATATAATGCATCATACAACCAGGACCACTACCTTGTTAGAGTGAGATATAATGCATCATACAACCAGGACCACTACTTTGTTAGTTAGAGTGTGATATAATGCATCATACAACCAGGACCACTACTTTGTTAGTTAGAGTGAGATATAATGCATCATACAACCAGGACCACTACTTTGTTAGTTAGAGTGAGATATAATGCATCATACAACCAGGACCACTACTTTGTTAGAGTGAGATATAATGCATCATACAACCAGGACCACTACTTTGTTAGTTAGAGTGAGATATAATGCATCATACAACCAGGACCACTACTTTGTTATTTAGAGTGTGATATAATGCATCATACAACCAGGACCACTACTTTGTTAGTTAGAGTGTGATATAATGCATCATACAACCAGGACCACTACTTTGTTAGAGTGAGATATAATGCATCATACAACCAAGACCACTACTTTGTTAGTTAGAGTGTGATATAATGCATCATACAACCAGGACCACTACTTTGTTAGTTAGAGTGAGATATAATGCATCATACAATCAGGACCACTACTTTGTTAGAGTGAGATATAATTCATCATACAACCAGGGCGACTACTTTGTTATTTAGAGTGTGATATACTGCATCATATAACCAGGACCACTACTTTGATAGAGTGTGATATAATGCATCATACAACCAGGACCACTACTTTGTTAGAGTGTGATATAATGCATCATACAACCAGGACCATTACTTTGTTAGTTAGAGTGTGATATAATGCATCATACAACCAGGACCACTACTTTGTTAGTTAGAGTGTGATATAATGCATCATACAACCAGGACCACTACTTTGTTAGAGTGAGATATAATACATCATACAACCAGGACCACTACTTTGTTAGTTAGAGTGAGATATAATGCATCATACAACCAGGAACAATACTTTGTTAGTTAGAGTGAGATATAATGCATCATACAACCAGGACCACTACTTTGTTAGTTAGAGTGTGATATAATGCATCATACAACCAGGACCACTACTTTGTTAGTTAGAGTGTAAAATAATGCATCATACAACCAGGACCACTACTTTGTTAGAGTGAGATATAATGCATCATACAACCAGGACCACTACTTTGTTAGAGTGAGATATAATGCATCATACAACCAGGACCACTACTTTGTTAGTTAGAGTGAGATATAATGCATCATACAACCAGGACCACTACTTTGTTAGTTAGAATGTGATATAATGCATCATACAACCAGGACCACTACTTTGTTAGTTAGAGTGATATAATGCATCATACAAACAGGACCACTACTTTGTTAGAGTGAGATATAATGCATCATACAACCAGGACCACTACTTTGTTAGTTAGAGTGTGATATAATGCATCATACAACCAGGACCACTACTTTGTTAGAGTGTGATATAATGCATCATACAACCAGGACCACTACTTTGTTAGTTAGAGTGTGATATAATGCATCATACAACCAGGACCACTACTTTGTTAGTTAGAGTGATATAATGCATCATACAACCAGGACCACTACTTTGTTAGTTAGAGTGTGATATAATGCATCATACAACCAGGACCACTACTGTTTTAGTTAGAGTGAGATATAATGCATCATACAACCAGGACCACTACTGTGTTAGTTAGAGTGAGATATAATGCATCATACAACCAGGACCACTACTTTGTTAGTTAGAGTGATATAATGCATCATACAAACAGGACCACTACTTTGTTAGAGTGAGATATAATGCATCATACAACCAGGACCACTACTTTGTTAGTTAGAGTGTGATATAATGCATCATACAACCAGGACCACTACTTTGTTAGAGTGAGATATAATGCATCATACAACCAGGACCACTACTTTGTTAGTTAGAGTGTGATATAATGCATCATACAACCAGGACCACTACTTTGTTAGAGTGAGATATAATGCATCATACAACCAGGACCACTACTTTGTTAGTTAGAGTGAGTTAGAATGCATCATACAACCAGGACCACTACTTTGTTAGAGTGAGATATAATGCATCATACAACCAGGACCACTACTTTGTTAGTTAGAGTGAGTTAGAATGCATCATACAACCAGGACCACTACTTTGTTAGAGTGAAATATAATGCATCATACAACCAGTACCACTACTTTGTTAGAGTGAGATATAATGCATCATACAACCAGGACCACTACTTTGTTAGAGTGAGATATAATGCATCATACAACCAGGACCACTACTTTGTTAGAGTGAGATATAATGCATCATACAACCAGGACCACTACTTTGTTAGAGTGAGATATAATGCATCATACAACCAGGACCACTACTTTGTTAGAGTGAGATATAATGCATCATACAACCAGGACCACTACTTTGTTAGAGTGAGATATAATGCATCATACAACCAGGACCACTACTTTGTTAGAGTGAGATATAATGCATCATACAACCAGGACCACTACTTTGTTAGTTAGAGTGAGATATAATGCATCATACAACCAGGACCACTACTTTGTTAGTTAGAGTGTGATATAATGCATCATACAACCAGGACCACTACTTTGTTAGAGTGAGATATAATGCATCATACAACCAGGACCACTACTTTGTTAGTTAGAGTGAAATATTATGCATCATACAACCAGGACCACTACTTTGTTAGAGTGAGATATAATGCATCATACAACCAGGACCACTACTTTGTTAGTTAGAGTGTGATATAATGCATCATACAACCAGGACCACTACTTTGTTAGAGTGAGATATAATGCATCATACAACCAGGACCACTACTTTGTTAGTTAGAGTGAGATATAATGCATCATACAACCAGGACCAATACTTTGTTAGTTAGAGTGTGATATAATGCATCATACAACCAGGACCACTACTTTGTTAGAGTGAGTTATAATGCATCATACAACCAGGACCACTACTTTGTTAGAGTGAGATATAATGCATCATACAACCAGGACCACTACTTTGTTAGTTAGAGTGAGATATAATGCATCGTACAACCAGTACCACTACTTTGTTAGAGTGAGATATAATGCATCATAAAACCAAGACCACTACTTTGTTAGAGTGAGATATAATGCATCATACAACCAGGACCACTACTTTGTTAGAGTGAGATATAATGCATCATACAACCAGGACCACTACTTTGTTAGAGTGAGATATAATGCATCATACAACCAGGACCACTACTTTGTTAGAGTGAGATATAATGCATCATACAACCAGGACCACTACTTTGTTAGAGTGAGATATAATGCATCATACAACCAGGACCACTACTTTGTTAGAGTGAGATATAATGCATCGTACAACCAGGACCACTACTTTGTTAGTTAGAGTGTGATATAATGCATCATACAACCAGGACCACTACTTTGTTAGAGTGTGATATAATGCATCATACAACCAGGACCACTACTTTGTTAGTTAGAGTGAGATATAATGCATCATACAACCAGGACCACTACCTTGTTAGAGTGAGATATAATGCATCATACAACCAGGACCACTACTTTGTTAGTTAGAGTGTGATATAATGCATCATACAACCAGGACCACTACTTTGTTAGTTAGAGTGAGATATAATGCATCATACAACCAGGACCACTACTTTGTTAGAGTGAGATATAATGCATCATACAAACAGGACCACTACTTTGTTAGAGTGAGATATAATGTATTATACAAACAGGACCACTACTTTGTTAGAGTGAGATATAATGCATCATACAAGCAGGACCACTACTGTGTTAGTTAGAGTGTGATATAATGCATCATACAACCAGGACCACTACTTTGTTAGTTAAAGTGAGATATAATGCATCATACAACCAGGACCACTACTTTGTTAGAGTGAGATATAATGCATCATACAACCAGGACCACTACTTTGTTAGTTAGAGTGATATAATGCATCATACAAACAGGACCACTACTTTGTTAGAGTGAGATATAATGCATCATACAACCAGGACCACTACTTTGTTAGTTAGAGTGTGATATAATGCATCATACAACCAGGACCACTACTTTGTTAGAGTGAGATATAATGCATCATACAACCAGGACCACTACTTTGTTAGTTAGAGTGTGATATAATGCATCATACAACCAGGACCACTACTTTGTTAGAGTGAGATATAATGCATCATACAACCAGGACCACTACTTTGTTAGTTAGAGTGAGTTAGAATGCATCATACAACCAGGACCACTACTTTGTTAGAGTGAGATATAATGCATCATACAACCAGGACCACTACTTTGTTAGTTAGAGTGAGTTAGAATGCATCATACAACCAGGACCACTACTTTGTTAGAGTGAAATATAATGCATCATACAACCAGTACCACTACTTTGTTAGAGTGAGATATAATGCATCATACAACCAGGACCACTACTTTGTTAGAGTGAGATATAATGCATCATACAACCAGGACCACTACTTTGTTAGAGTGAGATATAATGCATCATACAACCAGGACCACTACTTTGTTAGAGTGAGATATAATGCATCATACAACCAGGACCACTACTTTGTTAGAGTGAGATATAATGCATCATACAACCAGGACCACTACTTTGTTAGAGTGAGATATAATGCATCATACAACCAGGACCACTACTTTGTTAGAGTGAGATATAATGCATCATACAACCAGGACCACTACTTTGTTAGTTAGAGTGAGATATAATGCATCATACAACCAGGACCACTACTTTGTTAGTTAGAGTGTGATATAATGCATCATACAACCAGGACCACTACTTTGTTAGAGTGAGATATAATGCATCATACAACCAGGACCACTACTTTGTTAGTTAGAGTGAAATATTATGCATCATACAACCAGGACCACTACTTTGTTAGAGTGAGATATAATGCATCATACAACCAGGACCACTACTTTGTTAGTTAGAGTGTGATATAATGCATCATACAACCAGGACCACTACTTTGTTAGAGTGAGATATAATGCATCATACAACCAGGACCACTACTTTGTTAGTTAGAGTGAGATATAATGCATCATACAACCAGGACCAATACTTTGTTAGTTAGAGTGTGATATAATGCATCATACAACCAGGACCACTACTTTGTTAGAGTGAGTTATAATGCATCATACAACCAGGACCACTACTTTGTTAGAGTGAGATATAATGCATCATACAACCAGGACCACTACTTTGTTAGTTAGAGTGAGATATAATGCATCGTACAACCAGTACCACTACTTTGTTAGAGTGAGATATAATGCATCATAAAACCAAGACCACTACTTTGTTAGAGTGAGATATAATGCATCATACAACCAGGACCACTACTTTGTTAGAGTGAGATATAATGCATCATACAACCAGGACCACTACTTTGTTAGAGTGAGATATAATGCATCATACAACCAGGACCACTACTTTGTTAGAGTGAGATATAATGCATCATACAACCAGGACCACTACTTTGTTAGAGTGAGATATAATGCATCATACAACCAGGACCACTACTTTGTTAGAGTGAGATATAATGCATCGTACAACCAGGACCACTACTTTGTTAGTTAGAGTGTGATATAATGCATCATACAACCAGGACCACTATTTTGTTAGAGTGTGATATAATGCATCATACAACCAGGACCACTACTTTGTTAGTTAGAGTGAGATATAATGCATCATACAACCAGGACCACTACCTTGTTAGAGTGAGATATAATGCATCATACAACCAGGACCACTACTTTGTTAGTTAGAGTGTGATATAATGCATCATACAACCAGGACCACTACTTTGTTAGTTAGAGTGAGATATAATGCATCATACAACCAGGACCACTACTTTGTTAGAGTGAGATATAATGCATCATACAAACAGGACCACTACTTTGTTAGAGTGAGATATAATGCATTATACAAACAGGACCACTACTTTGTTAGAGTGAGATATAATGCATCATACAAGCAGGACCACTACTGTGTTAGTTAGAGTGTGATATAATGCATCATACAACCAGGACCACTACTTTGTTAGTTAAAGTGAGATATAATGCATCATACAACCAGGACCACTACTTTGTTAGAGTGAGATATAATGCATCATACAACCAGGGCCACTACTTTGTTAGAGTGAGATATAATGCATCATACAACCAGGACCACTACTTTGTTAGTTAGAGTGTGATATAATGCATCATACAACCAGGACCACTACTTTGTTAGAGTGAGATATAATGCATCATACAACCAGGACCACTACTTTGTTAGTTAGAGTGAGATATAATGCATCATACAACCAGGACCAATACTTTGTTAGTTAGAGTGTGATATAATGCATCATACAACCAGGACCACTACTTTGTTAGAGTGAGTTATAATGCATCATACAACCAGGACCACTACTTTGTTAGAGTGAGATATAATGCATCATACAACCAGGACCACTACTTTGTTAGTTAGAGTGAGATATAATGCATCATACAACCAGTACCACTACTTTGTTAGAGTGAAATATAATGCATCATACAACCAGGACCACTACTTTGTTAGAGTGAGATATAATGCATCATACAACCAGGACCACTACTTTGTTAGAGTGAGATATAATGCATCATACAACCAGGACCACTACTTTGTTAGAGTGAGATATAATGCATCATACAACCAGGACCACTACTTTGTTAGAGTGAGATATAATGCATCATACAACCAGGACCACTACTTTGTTAGAGTGAGATATAATGCATCATACAACCAGGACCACTACTTTGTTAGTTAGAGTGTGATATAATGCATCATACAACCAGGACCACTACTTTGTTAGTTAGAATGTGATATAATGCATCATACAACCAGGACCACTACTTTGTTAGAGTGAGATATAATGCATCATACAACCAGGACCACTACCTTGTTAGAGTGAGATATAATGCATCATACAACCAGGACCACTACTTTGTTAGTTAGAGTGTGATATAATGCATCATACAACCAGGACCACTACTTTGTTAGTTAGAGTGAGATATAATGCATCATACAACCAGGACCACTACTTTGTTAGTTAGAGTGAGATATAATGCATCATACAACCAGGACCACTACTTTGTTAGAGTGAGATATAATGCATCATACAACCAGGACCACTACTTTGTTAGTTAGAGTGAGATATAATGCATCATACAACCAGGACCACTACTTTGTTATTTAGAGTGTGATATAATGCATCATACAACCAGGACCACTACTTTGTTAGTTAGAGTGTGATATAATGCATCATACAACCAGGACCACTACTTTGTTAGAGTGAGATATAATGCATCATACAACCAAGACCACTACTTTGTTAGTTAGAGTGTGATATAATGCATCATACAACCAGGACCACTACTTTGTTAGTTAGAGTGAGATATAATGCATCATACAATCAGGACCACTACTTTGTTAGAGTGAGATATAATTCATCATACAACCAGGGCGACTACTTTGTTATTTAGAGTGTGATATACTGCATCATATAACCAGGACCACTACTTTGATAGAGTGTGATATAATGCATCATACAACCAGGACCACTACTTTGTTAGAGTGTGATATAATGCATCATACAACCAGGACCATTACTTTGTTAGTTAGAGTGTGATATAATGCATCATACAACCAGGACCACTACTTTGTTAGTTAGAGTGTGATATAATGCATCATACAACCAGGACCACTACTTTGTTAGAGTGAGATATAATACATCATACAACCAGGACCACTACTTTGTTAGTTAGAGTGAGATATAATGCATCATACAACCAGGAACAATACTTTGTTAGTTAGAGTGAGATATAATGCATCATACAACCAGGACCACTACTTTGTTAGTTAGAGTGTGATATAATGCATCATACAACCAGGACCACTACTTTGTTAGTTAGAGTGTAAAATAATGCATCATACAACCAGGACCACTACTTTGTTAGAGTGAGATATAATGCATCATACAACCAGGACCACTACTTTGTTAGAGTGAGATATAATGCATCATACAACCAGGACCACTACTTTGTTAGTTAGAGTGAGATATAATGCATCATACAACCAGGACCACTACTTTGTTAGTTAGAATGTGATATAATGCATCATACAACCAGGACCACTACTTTGTTAGAGTGAGATATAATGCATCATACAACCAGGACCACTACTTTGTTAGAGTGAGATATAATGCATCATACAACCAGGACCACTACTTTGTTAGTTAGAGTGAGATATAATGCATCATACAACCAGGACCACTACTTTGTTAGTTAGAGTGAGATATAATGCATCATACAACCAGGACCACTACTTTGTTAGTTAGATTGTGATATAATGCATCATACAACCAGGACCACTACTTTGTTAGTTAGAGTGTGATATAATGCATCATAAACCAGGACCACTACTTTGTTAGAGTGAGATATAATGCATCATACAACCAGGACCACTACTTTGTTAGTTAGAGTGTGATATAATGCATCATACAACCAGGACCACTACTTTGTTAGAGTGAGATATAATGCATCATACAACCAGGACCACTACTGTGTTAGTTAGAGTGAGATATAATGCATCATACAACCAGGACCACTACTGTGTTAGTTAGAGTGATATAATGCATCATACAAACAGGACCACTACTTTGTTAGAGTGAGATATAATGCATCATACAACCAGGACCACTACTTTGTTAGTTAGAGTGTGATATAATGCATCATACAACCAGGACCACTACTTTGTTAGAGTGAGATATAATGCATCATACAACCAGGACCACTACTTTGTTAGTTAGAGTGAGATATAATGCATCATACAACCAGGACCACTACTTTGTTAGAGTGAGATATAATGCATCATACAACCAGGACCACTACTTTGTTAGAGTGAGATATAATGCATCATACAACCAGGACCACTACTTTGTTAGAGTGAGATATAATGCATCATACAACCAGGACCACTACTTTGTTAGAGTGAGATATAATGCATCATACAACCAGGACCACTACTTTGTTAGAGTGAGATATAATGCATCATACAACCAGGACCACTACTTTGTTAGTTAGAGTGAGATATAATGCATCATACAACCAGGACCACTACTTTGTTAGTTAGAATGTGATATAATGCATCATACAACCAGGACCACTACTTTGTTAGAGTGAGATATAATGCATCATACAACCAGGACCACTACTTTGTTAGAGTGAGATATAATGCATCATACAACCAGGACCACTACTTTGTTAGTTAGAGTGAGATATAATGCATCATACAACCAGGACCACTACTTTGTTAGTTAGAGTGAGATATAATGCATCATACAACCAGGACCACTACTTTGTTAGTTAGAGTGTGATATAATGCATCATACAACCAGGACCACTACTTTGTTAGTTAGAGTGTGATATAATGCATCATAAACCAGGACCACTACTTTGTTAGAGTGAGATATAATGCATCATACAACCAGGACCACTACTTTGTTAGTTAGAGTGAGATATAATGCATCATACAACCAGGACCACTACTTTGTTAGAGTGAGATATAATGCATCATACAACCAGGACCACTACTTTGTTAGTTAGAGTGTGATATAATGCATCATACAACCAGGACCACTACTTTGTTAGAGTGTGATATAATGCATCATACAACCAGGACCACTACTTTGTTAGTTAGAGTGTGATATAATGCATCATACAACCAGGACCACTACTTTGTTAGTTAGAGTGATATAATGCATCATACAACCAGGACCACTACTTTGTTAGTTAGAGTGTGATATAATGCATCATACAACCAGGACCACTACTGTTTTAGTTAGAGTGAGATATAATGCATCATACAACCAGGACCACTACTGTGTTAGTTAGAGTGAGATATAATGCATCATACAACCAGGACCACTACTTTGTTAGTTAGAGTGATATAATGCATCATACAAACAGGACCACTACTTTGTTAGAGTGAGATATAATGCATCATACAACCAGGACCACTACTTTGTTAGTTAGAGTGTGATATAATGCATCATACAACCAGGACCACTACTTTGTTAGTTAGAGTGTGATATAATGCATCATACAACCAGGACCACTACTTTGTTAGAGTGAGATATAATGCATCATACAACCAGGACCACTACTTTGTTAGTTAGAGTGTGATATAATGCATCATACAACCAGGACCACTACTTTGTTAGAGTGAGATATAATGCATCATACAACCAGGACCACTACTTTGTTAGTTAGAGTGAGATATAATGCATCATACAACCAGGACCACTACTTTGTTAGTTAGAGTGATATAATGCATCATACAAACAGGACCACTACTTTGTTAGAGTGAGATATAATGCATCATACAACCAGGACCACTACTTTGTTAGTTAGAGTGTGATATAATGCATCATACAACCAGGACCACTACTTTGTTAGAGTGTGATATAATGCATCATACAACCAGGACCACTACTTTGTTAGTTAGAGTGTGATATAATGCATCATACAACCAGGACCACTACTTTGTTAGTTAGAGTGATATAATGCATCATACAACCAGGACCACTACTTTGTTAGTTAGAGTGTGATATAATGCATCATACAACCAGGACCACTACTGTTTTAGTTAGAGTGAGATATAATGCATCATACAACCAGGACCACTACTGTGTTAGTTAGAGTGAGATATAATGCATCATACAACCAGGACCACTACTTTGTTAGTTAGAGTGATATAATGCATCATACAAACAGGACCACTACTTTGTTAGAGTGAGATATAATGCATCATACAACCAGGACCACTACTTTGTTAGTTAGAGTGTGATATAATGCATCATACAACCAGGACCACTACTTTGTTAGAGTGAGATATAATGCATCATACAACCAGGACCACTACTTTGTTAGTTAGAGTGTGATATAATGCATCATACAACCAGGACCACTACTTTGTTAGAGTGAGATATAATGCATCATACAACCAGGACCACTACTTTGTTAGTTAGAGTGAGTTAGAATGCATCATACAACCAGGACCACTACTTTGTTAGAGTGAGATATAATGCATCATACAACCAGGACCACTACTTTGTTAGTTAGAGTGAGTTAGAATGCATCATACAACCAGGACCACTACTTTGTTAGAGTGAAATATAATGCATCATACAACCAGTACCACTACTTTGTTAGAGTGAGATATAATGCATCATACAACCAGGACCACTACTTTGTTAGAGTGAGATATAATGCATCATACAACCAGGACCACTACTTTGTTAGAGTGAGATATAATGCATCATACAACCAGGACCACTACTTTGTTAGAGTGAGATATAATGCATCATACAACCAGGACCACTACTTTGTTAGAGTGAGATATAATGCATCATACAACCAGGACCACTACTTTGTTAGAGTGAGATATAATGCATCATACAACCAGGACCACTACTTTGTTAGAGTGAGATATAATGCATCATACAACCAGGACCACTACTTTGTTAGTTAGAGTGAGATATAATGCATCATACAACCAGGACCACTACTTTGTTAGTTAGAGTGTGATATAATGCATCATACAACCAGGACCACTACTTTGTTAGAGTGAGATATAATGCATCATACAACCAAGACCACTACTTTGTTAGTTAGAGTGAAATATTATGCATCATACAACCAGGACCACTACTTTGTTAGAGTGAGATATAATGCATCATACAACCAGGACCACTACTTTGTTAGTTAGAGTGTGATATAATGCATCATACAACCAGGACCACTACTTTGTTAGAGTGAGATATAATGCATCATACAACCAGGACCACTACTTTGTTAGTTAGAGTGAGATATAATGCATCATACAACCAGGACCAATACTTTGTTAGTTAGAGTGTGATATAATGCATCATACAACCAGGACCACTACTTTGTTAGAGTGAGTTATAATGCATCATACAACCAGGACCACTACTTTGTTAGAGTGAGATATAATGCATCATACAACCAGGACCACTACTTTGTTAGTTAGAGTGAGATATAATGCATCGTACAACCAGTACCACTACTTTGTTAGAGTGAGATATAATGCATCATAAAACCAAGACCACTACTTTGTTAGAGTGAGATATAATGCATCATACAACCAGGACCACTACTTTGTTAGAGTGAGATATAATGCATCATACAACCAGGACCACTACTTTGTTAGAGTGAGATATAATGCATCATACAACCAGGACCACTACTTTGTTAGAGTGAGATATAATGCATCATACAACCAGGACCACTACTTTGTTAGAGTGAGATATAATGCATCATACAACCAGGACCACTACTTTGTTAGAGTGAGATATAATGCATCGTACAACCAGGACCACTACTTTGTTAGTTAGAGTGTGATATAATGCATCATACAACCAGGACCACTACTTTGTTAGAGTGTGATATAATGCATCATACAACCAGGACCACTACTTTGTTAGTTAGAGTGAGATATAATGCATCATACAACCAGGACCACTACCTTGTTAGAGTGAGATATAATGCATCATACAACCAGGACCACTACTTTGTTAGTTAGAGTGTGATATAATGCATCATACAACCAGGACCACTACTTTGTTAGTTAGAGTGAGATATAATGCATCATACAACCAGGACCACTACTTTGTTAGAGTGAGATATAATGCATCATACAAACAGGACCACTACTTTGTTAGAGTGAGATATAATGCATTATACAAACAGGACCACTACTTTGTTAGAGTGAGATATAATGCATCATACAAGCAGGACCACTACTGTGTTAGTTAGAGTGTGATATAATGCATCATACAACCAGGACCACTACTTTGTTAGTTAAAGTGAGATATAATGCATCATACAACCAGGACCACTACTTTGTTAGAGTGAGATATAATGCATCATACAACCAGGGCCACTACTTTGTTAGAGTGAGATATAATGCATCATAAAACCAGGACCACTACTTTGTTAGTTAGAGTGAGATATAATGCATCATACAACCAGGACCACTACTTTGTTATTTAGAGTGTGATATAATGCATCATACAACCAGGACCACTACTTTGTTAGTTAGAGTGAGATATAATGCATCATACAACCAGGACAACTACTTTGTTAGTTAGAGTGAGATATAATGCATCATACAACCAGGACCACTACTTTGTTAGAGTGAGATATAATGCATCATACAACCAGGACCACTACTTTGTTAGTTAGAGTGAGATATAATGCATCATACAACCAGGACCACTACTTTGTTATTTAGAGTGTGATATAATGCATCATACAACCAGGACCACTACTTTGTTAGTTAGAGTGTGATATAATGCATCATACAACCAGGACCACTACTTTGTTAGAGTGAGATATAATGCATCATACAACCAAGACCACTACTTTGTTAGTTAGAGTGTGATATAATGCATCATACAACCAGGACCACTACTTTGTTAGTTAGAGTGAGATATAATGCATCATACAATCAGGACCACTACTTTGTTAGAGTGAGATATAATTCATCTTACAACCAGGGCGACTACTTTGTTAGAGTGTGATATAATGCATCATATAACCAGGGCCACTACTTTGATAGAGTGTGATATAATGCATCATACAACCAGGACCACTACTTTGTTAGAGTGTGATATAATGCATCATACAACCAGGACCACTACTTTGTTAGTTAGAGTGTGATATAATGCATCATACAACCAGGACCACTACTTTGTTAGTTAGAGTGTGATATAATGCATCATACAACCAGGACCACTACTTTGTTAGAGTGAGATATAATGCATCATACAACCAGGACCACTACTTTTTTAGTTAGAGTGAGATATAATGCATCATACAACCAGGAACAATACTTTGTTAGTTAGAGTGAGATATAATGCATCATACAACCAGGACCACTACTTTGTTAGTTAGAGTGTGATATAATGCATCATACAACCAGGACCACTACTTTGTTAGTTAGAGTGTGATATAATGCATCATACAACCAGGACCACTACTTTGTTAGAGTGAGATATAATGCATCATACAACCAGGACCACTACTTTGTTAGAGTGAGATATAATGCATCATACAACCAGGACCACTACTTTGTTAGTTAGAGTGAGATATAATGCATCATACAACCAGGACCACTACTTTGTTAGTTAGAGTGTGATATAATGCATCATACAACCAGGACCACTACTTTGTTAGAGTGAGATATAATGCATCATACAACCAGGACCACTACTTTGTTAGAGTGAGATATAATGCATCATACAACCAGGACCACTACTTTGTTAGTTAGAGTGAGATATAATGCATCATACAACCAGGACCACTACTTTGTTAGTTAGAGTGTGATATAATGCATCATACAACCAGGACCACTACTTTGTTAGTTAGAGTGTGATATAATGCATCATACAACCAGGACCACTACTTTGTTAGAGTGAGATATAATGCATCATACAACCAGGACCACTACTTTGTTAGTTAGAGTGAGATATAATGCATCATACAACCAGGACCACTACTTTGTTAGAGTGAGATATAATGCATCATACAACCAGGACCACTACTTTGTTAGTTAGAGTGTGATATAATGCATCATACAACCAGGACCACTACTTTGTTAGAGTGAGATATAATGCATCATACAACCAGGACCACTACTGTGTTAGTTAGAGTGAAATATAATGCATCATACAACCAGGACCACTACTGTGTTAGTTAGAGTGAGATATAATGCATCATACAACCAGGACCACTACTTTGTTAGTTAGAGTGATATAATGCATCATACAAACAGGACCACTACTTTGTTAGAGTGAGATATAATGCATCATACAACCAGGACCACTACTTTGTTAGTTAGAGTGTGATATAATGCATCATACAACCAGGACCACTACTTTGTTAGAGTGAGATATAATGCATCATACAACCAGGACCACTACTTTGTTAGTTAGAGTGAGATATAATGCATCATACAACCAGGACCAATACTTTGTTAGTTAGAGTATGATATAATGCATCATACAACCAGGACCACTACTTTGTTAGAGTGAGTTAGAATGCATCATACAACCAGGACCACTACTTTGTTAGAGTGAGATATAATGCATCATACAACCAGGACCACTACTTTGTTAGTTAGAGTGAGATATAATGCATCATACAACCAGGACCACTACTTTGTTAGAGTGAGATATAATGCATCATACAACCAGTACCACTACTTTGTTAGAGTGAGATATAATGCATCATAAAACCAAGACCACTACTTTGTTAGAGTGAGATATAATGCATCATACAACCAGGACCACTACTTTGTTAGAGTGAGATATAATGCATCATACAACCAGGACCACTACTTTGTTAGAGTGAGATATAATGCATCATACAACCAGGACCACTACTTTGTTAGAGTGAGATATAATGCATCATACAACCAGGACCACTACTTTGTTAGAGTGAGATATAATGCATCATACAACCAGGACCACTACTTTGTTAGAGTGAGATATAATGCATCGTACAACCAGGACCACTACTTTGTTAGTTAGAGTGTGATATAATGCATCATACAACCAGGACCACTACTTTGTTAGAGTGTGATATAATGCATCATACAACCAGGACCACTACTTTGTTAGTTAGAGTGAGATATAATGCATCATACAACCAGGACCACTACCTTGTTAGAGTGAGATATAATGCATCATACAACCAGGACCACTACTTTGTTAGTTAGAGTGTGATATAATGCATCATACAACCAGGACCACTACTTTGTTAGTTAGAGTGAGATATAATGCATCATACAACCAGGACCACTACTTTGTTAGAGTGAGATATAATGCATCATACAAACAGGACCACTACTTTGTTAGAGTGAGATATAATGCATCATACAACCAGGACCACTACTTTGTTAGAGTGTGATATAATGCATTATACAAACAGGACCACTACTTTGTTAGAGTGAGATATAATGCATCATACAAGCAGGACCACTACTGTGTTAGTTAGAGTGTGATATAATGCATCATACAACCAGGACCACTACTTTGTTAGTTAAAGTGAGATATAATGCATCATACAACCAGGACCACTACTTTGTTAGAGTGAGATATAATGCATCATACAACCAGGGCCACTACTTTGTTAGAGTGAGATATAATGCATCATAAAACCAGGACCACTACTTTGTTAGTTAGAGTGAGATATAATGCATCATACAACCAGGACCACTACTTTGTTATTTAGAGTGTGATATAATGCATCATACAACCAGGACCACTACTTTGTTAGTTAGAGTGAGATATAATGCATCATACAACCAGGACAACTACTTTGTTAGTTAGAGTGAGATATAATGCATCATACAACCAGGACCACTACTTTGTTAGAGTGAGATATAATGCATCATACAACCAGGACCACTACTTTGTTAGTTAGAGTGAGATATAATGCATCATACAACCAGGACCACTACTTTGTTATTTAGAGTGTGATATAATGCATCATACAACCAGGACCACTACTTTGTTAGTTAGAGTGTGATATAATGCATCATACAACCAGGACCACTACTTTGTTAGAGTGAGATATAATGCATCATACAACCAAGACCACTACTTTGTTAGTTAGAGTGTGATATAATGCATCATACAACCAGGACCACTACTTTGTTAGTTAGAGTGAGATATAATGCATCATACAATCAGGACCACTACTTTGTTAGAGTGAGATATAATTCATCATACAACCAGGGCGACTACTTTGTTAGAGTGTGATATAATGCATCATATAACCAGGGCCACTACTTTGATAGAGTGTGATATAATGCATCATACAACCAGGACCACTACTTTGTTAGAGTGTGATATAATGCATCATACAACCAGGACCACTACTTTGTTAGTTAGAGTGTGATATAATGCATCATACAACCAGGACCACTACTTTGTTAGTTAGAGTGTGATATAATGCATCATACAACCAGGACCACTACTTTGTTAGAGTGAGATATAATGCATCATACAACCAGGACCACTACTTTTTTAGTTAGAGTGAGATATAATGCATCATACAACCAGGAACAATACTTTGTTAGTTAGAGTGAGATATAATGCATCATACAACCAGGACCACTACTTTGTTAGTTAGAGTGTGATATAATGCATCATACAACCAGGACCACTACTTTGTTAGTTAGAGTGTGATATAATGCATCATACAACCAGGACCACTACTTTGTTAGTGAGATATAATGCATCATACAACCAGGACCACTACTTTGTTAGAGTGAGATATAATGCATCATACAACCAGGACCACTACTTTGTTAGTTAGAGTGAGATATAATGCATCATACAACCAGGACCACTACTTTGTTAGTTAGAGTGTGATATAATGCATCATACAACCAGGACCACTACTTTGTTAGAGTGAGATATAATGCATCATACAACCAGGACCACTACTTTGTTAGAGTGAGATATAATGCATCATACAACCAGGACCACTACTTTGTTAGTTAGAGTGAGATATAATGCATCATACAACCAGGACCACTACTTTGTTAGTTAGAGTGTGATATAATGCATCATACAACCAGGACCACTACTTTGTTAGTTAGAGTGTGATATAATGCATCATACAACCAGGACCACTACTTTGTTAGAGTGAGATATAATGCATCATACAACCAGGACCACTACTTTGTTAGTTAGAGTGAGATATAATGCATCATACAACCAGGACCACTACTTTGTTAGAGTGAGATATAATGCATCATACAACCAGGACCACTACTTTGTTAGTTAGAGTGTGATATAATGCATCATACAACCAGGACCACTACTTTGTTAGAGTGAGATATAATGCATCATACAACCAGGACCACTACTGTGTTAGTTAGAGTGAAATATAATGCATCATACAACCAGGACCACTACTGTGTTAGTTAGAGTGAGATATAATGCATCATACAACCAGGACCACTACTTTGTTAGTTAGAGTGATATAATGCATCATACAAACAGGACCACTACTTTGTTAGAGTGAGATATAATGCATCATACAACCAGGACCACTACTTTGTTAGTTAGAGTGTGATATAATGCATCATACAACCAGGACCACTACTTTGTTAGAGTGAGATATAATGCATCATACAACCAGGACCACTACTTTGTTAGTTAGAGTGAGATATAATGCATCATACAACCAGGACCAATACTTTGTTAGTTAGAGTATGATATAATGCATCATACAACCAGGACCACTACTTTGTTAGAGTGAGTTAGAATGCATCATACAACCAGGACCACTACTTTGTTAGAGTGAGATATAATGCATCATACAACCAGGACCACTACTTTGTTAGTTAGAGTGAGATATAATGCATCATACAACCAGGACCACTACTTTGTTAGAGTGAGATATAATGCATCATACAACCAGTACCACTACTTTGTTAGAGTGAGATATAATGCATCATACAACCAGGACCACTACTTTGTTAGAGTGAGATATAATGCATCATACAACCAGGACCACTACTTTGTTAGAGTGAGATATAATGCATCATACAACCAGGACCACTACTTTGTTAGAGTGAGATATAATGCATCATACAACCAGGACCACTACTTTGTTAGAGTGAGATACAATGCATCATACAACCAGGACCACTACTTTGTTAGAGTGAGATATAATGCATCATACAACCAGGACCACTACTTTGTTAGAGTGAGATATAATGCATCATACAACCAGGACCACTACTTTGTTAGTTAGAGTGTGATATAATGCATCATACAACCAGGACCACTACTTTGTTAGTTAGAGTGAGATATAATGCATCATACAAACAGGACCACTACTTTGTTAGAGTGAGATATAATGCATCATACAAAAAGGACCACTACTTTGTTAGAGTGAGATATAATGCATCATACAAGCAGGACCACTACTGTGTTAGTTAGAGTGTGATATAATGCATCATACAACCAGGACCACTACTTTGTTAGTTAAAGTGAGATATAATGCATCATACAACCAGGACCACTACTTTGTTAGAGTGAGATATAATGCATCATACAACCAGGACCACTACTTTGTTAGAGTGAGATATAATGCATCATAAAACCAGGACCACTACTTTGTTAGTTAGAGTGAGATATAATGCATCATACAACCAGGACCACTACTTTGTTATTTAGAGTGTGATATAATGCATCATACAACCAGGACCACTACTTTGTTAGTTAGAGTGAGATATAATGCATCATACAACCAGGACCACTACTTTGTTAGTTAGAGTGTGATATAATGCATCATACAACCAGGACCACTACTTTGTTATTTAGAGTGTGATATAATGCATCATACAACCAGGACCACTACTTTGTTAGTTAGAGTGAGATATAATGCATCATACAACCAGGACCACTACTTTGTTAGAGTGAGATATAATGCATCATACAACCAGGACCACTACTTTGTTAGTTAGAGTGAGATATAATGCATCATACAATCAGGACCACTACTTTGTTATTTAGAGTGTGATATAATGCATCATACAACCAGGACCACTACTTTGTTAGTTAGAGTGAGATATAATGCATCATACAACCAGGACCACTACTTTGTTAGTTAGAGTGTGATATAATGCATCATACAACCAGGACCACTACTTTGTTAGTTAGAGTGAGATATAATGCATCATAAAACCAGGACCACTACTTTGTTAGTTAGAGTGAGATATAATGCATCATACAACCAGGACCACTACTTTGTTATTTAGAGTGTGATATAATGCATCATACAACCAGGACCACTACTTTGTTAGTTAGAGTGAGATATAATGCATCATAAAACCAGGACCACTACTTTGTTAGTTAGAGTGAGATATAATGCATCATACAACCAGGACCACTACTTTGTTATTTAGAGTGTGATATAATGCATCATACAACCAGGACCACTACTTTGTTAGTTAGAGTGAGATATAATGCATCATACAACCAGGACCACTACTTTGTTAGTTAGAGTGTGATATAATGCATCATACAACCAGGACCACTACTTTGTTATTTAGAGTGTGATATAATGCATCATACAACCAGGACCACTACTTTGTTAGTTAGAGCGAGATATAATGCATCATACAACCAGGACCACTACTTTGTTAGTTAGAGTGAGATATAATGCATCATACAACCAGGACCACTACTTTGTTAGAGTGAGATATAATGCATCATACAACCAGGACCACTACTTTGTTAGTTAGAGTGAGATATAATGCATCATACAACCAGGACCACTACTTTGTTATTTAGAGTGTGATATAATGCATCATACAACCAGGACCATTACTTTGTTAGTTAGAGTGAGATATAATGCATCATACAACCAGGACCACTACTTTGTTAGAGTGAGATATAATGCATCATACAACCAAGACCACTACTTTGTTAGTTAGAGTGTGATATAATGCATCATACAACCAGGACCACTACTTTGTTAGTTAGAGTGTGATATAATGCATCATACAACCAGGACCACTACTTTGTTATTTAGAGTGTGATATAATGCATCATACAACCAGGACCACTACTTTGTTAGTTAGAGCGAGATATAATGCATCATACAACCAGGACCACTACTTTGTTAGTTAGAGTGAGATATAATGCATCATACAACCAGGACCACTACTTTGTTAGAGTGTGATATAATGCATCATACAACCAGGACCACTACTTTGTTAGTTAGAGTGAGATATAATGCATCATACAATCAGGACCACTACTTTGTTAGAGTGAGATATAATTCATCATACAACCAGGGCGACTACTTTGTTAGAGTGTTATATAATGCATCATATAACCAGGACCACTACTTTGATAGAGTGTGATATAATGCATCATACAACCAGGACCACTACTTTGTTAGAGTGAGATATAATGCATCATACAACCAGGACCACTACTTTGTTAGTTAGAGTGAGATATAATGCATCATACAACCAGGACCACTACTTTGTTAGTTAGAGTGAGATATAATGCATCATACAACCAGGACCACTACTTTGTTAGTTAGAGTGTGATATAATGCATCATACAACCAGGACCACTACTTTGTTAGTTAGAGTGTAATATAATGCATCATACAACCAGGACCACTACTTTGTTAGAGTGAGATATAATGCATCATACAACCAGGACCACTACTTTGTTAGTTAGAGTGAGATATAATGCATCATACAACCAGGACCACTACTTTGTTAGAGTGAGATATAATGCATCATACAACCAGGACCACTACTTTGTTAGTTAGAGTGAGATATAATGCATCATACAACCAGGACCACTACTTTGTTAGAGTGAGATATAATGCATCATACAACCAGGACCACTACTTTGTTAGTTAGAGTGAGATATAATGCATCATACAACCAGGACCACTACTTTGTTAGAGTGAGATATAATGCATCATACAACCAGGACCATTACTTCGTTAGTTAGAGTGAGATATAATGCATCATACAACCAGGACCACTACTTTGTTAGAGTGAGATATAATGCATCATACAACCAGGACCACTACTTTGTTAGAGTGAGATATAATGCATCATACAACCAGGACCACTACTTTGTTAGTTAGAGTGAGATATAATGCATCATACAACCAGGACCACTACTTTGTTAGTTAGAGTGAGATATAATGCATCATACAACCAGGACCACTACTTTGTTAGTTAGAGTGTGATATAATGCATCATACAACCAGGACCACTACTTTGCTATTTAGAGTGTGATATAATGCATCATACAACCAGGACCACTACTTTGTTAGAGTGAGATATAATGCATCATACAACCAGGACCACTACTTTGTTAGTTAGAGTGAGATATAATGCATCATACAACCAGGACCACTACTTTGTTAGAGTGAGATATAATGCATCATACAACCAGGACCACTACTTTGTTAGTTAGAGTGTGATATAATGCATCATACAACCAGGACCACTACTTTGTTAGAGTGAGATATAATGCATCATACAACCAGGACCACTACTGTGTTAGTTAGAGTGAGATATAATGCATCATACAACCAGGACCACTACTTTGTTAGTTAGAGTGATATAATGCATCATACAAACAGGACCACTACTTTGTTAGAGTGAGATATAATGCATCATACAACCAGGACCACTACTTTGTTAGTTAGAGTGTGATATAATGCATCATACAACCAGGACCACTACTTTGTTAGAGTGAGATATAATGCATCATACAACCAGGACTACTACTTTGTTAGTTAGAGTGAGATATAATGCATCATACAACCAGGACCAATACTTTGTTAGTTAGAGTGTGATATAATGCATCATACAACCAGGACCACTACTTTGTTAGAGTGAGTTAGAATGCATCATACAACCAGGACCACTACTTTGTTAGAGTGAGATATAATGCATCATACAACCAGGACCACTACTTTGTTAGTTAGAGTGAGATATAATGCATCATACAACCAGTACCACTACTTTGTTAGAGTGAGATATAATGCATCATACAACCAGGACCACTACTTTGTTAGAGTGAGATATAATGCATCATACAACCAGGACCACTACTTTGTTAGAGTGAGATATAATGCATCATACAACCAGGACCACTACTTTGTTAGAGTGAGATATAATGCATCATACAACCAGGACCACTACTTTGTTAGAGTGAGATATAATGCATCATACAACCAGGACCACTACTTTGTTAGAGTGAGATATAATGCATCATACAACCAGGACCACTACTTTGTTAGTTAGAGTGTGATATAATGCATCATACAACCAGGACCACTACTTTGTTAGTTAGAATGTGATATAATGCATCATACAACCAGGACCACTACTTTGTTAGAGTGAGATATAATGCATCATACAACCAGGACCACTACTTTGTTAGAGTGTGATATAATGCATCATACAAACAGGACCACTACTTTGTTAGTTAGAGTGAGATATAATGCATCATACAACCAGGACCACTACTGTGTTAGTTAGAGTGAGATATAATGCATCATACAACCAGGACCACTACTTTGTTAGTTAGAGTGATATAATGCATCATACAACCAGGACCACTACTTTGTTAGAGTGAGATATAATGCATCATACAACCAGGACCACTACTGTGTTAGTTAGAGTGAGATATAATGCATCATACAACCAGGACCACTACTTTGTTAGAGTGAGATATAATGCATCATACAACCAGGACCACTACTGTGTTAGAGTGTGATATAATGCATCATACAACCAGGACCACTACTTTGTTAGTTAAAGTGAGATATAATGCATCATACAACCAGGACCACTACTTTGTTAGAGTGAGATATAATGCATCATAAAACCAGGACCACTACTTTGTTAGAGTGAGATATAATGCATCATACAACCAGGACCACTACTTTGTTAGTTAAAGTGAGATATAATGCATCATACAACCAGGACCACTACTTTGTTAGAGTGAGATATAATGCATCATAAAACCAGGACCACTACTTTGTTAGTTAGAGTGAGATATAATGCATCATACAACCAGGACCACTACTTTGTTATTTAGAGTGTGATATAATGCATCATACAACCAGGACCACTACTTTGTTAGTTAGAGTGAGATATAATGCATCATACAACCAGGACCACTACTTTGTTAGTTAGAGTGAGATATAATGCATCATACAACCAGGACCACTACTTTGTTAGAGTGAGATATAATGCATCATACAACCAGGACCACTACTTTGTTAGTTAGAGTGAGATATAATGCATCATACAACCAGGACCACTACTTTGTTATTTAGAGTGTGATATAATGCATCATACAACCAGGACCACTACTTTGTTAGTTAGAGTGTGATATAATGCATCATACAACCAGGACCACTACTTTGTTAGAGTGAGATATAATGCATCATACAACCAAGACCACTACTTTGTTAGTTAGAGTGTGATATAATGCATCATACAACCAGGACCACTACTTTGTTAGTTAGAGTGAGATATAATGCATCATACAATCAGGACCACTACTTTGTTAGAGTGAGATATAATTCATCATACAACCAGGGCGACTACTTTGTTAGAGTGGGATATAATGCATCATATAACCAGGACCACTACTTTGTTAGAGTGTGATATAATGCATCATACAACCAGGACCACTACTTTGTTAGAGTGAGATATAATGCATCATACAACCAGGACCACTACTTTGTTAGTTAGAGTGAGATATAATGCATCATACAACCAGGAACAATACTTTGTTAGTTAGAGTGAGATATAATGCATCATACAACCAGGACCACTACTTTGTTAGTTAGAGTGTGATATAATGCATCATACAACCAGGACCACTACTTTGTTAGTTAGAGTGTGATATAATGCATCATACAACCAGGACCACTACTTTGTTAGAGTGAGATATAATGCATCATACAACCAGGACCACTACTTTGTTAGAGTGAGATATAATGCATCATACAACCAGGACCACTACTTTGTTAGTTAGAGTGAGATATAATGCATCATACAACCAGGACCAATACTTTGTTAGTTAGAGTGTGATATAATGCATCATACAACCAGGACCACTACTTTGTTAGAGTGAGTTAGAATGCATCATACAACCAGGACCACTACTTTGTTAGAGTGAGATATAATGCATCATACAACCAGGACCACTACTTTGTTAGTTAGAGTGAGATATAATGCATCATACAACCAGTACCACTACTTTGTTAGAGTGAGATATAATGCATCATACAACCAGGACCACTACTTTGTTAGAGTGAGATATAATGCATCATACAACCAGGACCACTACTTTGTTAGAGTGAGATATAATGCATCATACAACCAGGACCACTACTTTGTTAGAGTGAGATATAATGCATCATACAACCAGGACCACTACTTTGTTAGAGTGAGATATAATGCATCATACAACCAGGACCACTACTTTGTTAGAGTGAGATATAATGCATCATACAACCAGGACCACTACTTTGTTAGTTAGAGTGTGATATAATGCATCATACAACCAGGACCACTACTTTGTTAGTTAGAATGTGATATAATGCATCATACAACCAGGACCACTACTTTGTTAGAGTGAGATATAATGCATCATACAACCAGGACCACTACTTTGTTAGAGTGTGATATAATGCATCATACAAACAGGACCACTACTTTGTTAGTTAGAGTGAGATATAATGCATCATACAACCAGGACCACTACTGTGTTAGTTAGAGTGAGATATAATGCATCATACAACCAGGACCACTACTTTGTTAGTTAGAGTGATATAATGCATCATACAACCAGGACCACTACTTTGTTAGAGTGAGATATAATGCATCATACAACCAGGACCACTACTGTGTTAGTTAGAGTGAGATATAATGCATCATACAACCAGTACCACTACTTTGTTAGAGTGAGATATAATGCATCATACAACCAGGACCACTACTTTGTTAGAGTGAGATATAATGCATCATACAACCAGGACCACTACTGTGTTAGAGTGAGATATAATGCATCATACAACCAGGACCACTACTTTGTTAGTTAGAGTGTGATATAATGCATCATACAACCAGGACCACTACTTTGTTAGTTAAAGTGAGATATAATGCATCATACAACCAGGACCACTACTTTGTTAGAGTGAGATATAATGCATCATAAAACCAGGACCACTACTTTGTTAGAGTGAGATATAATGCATCATACAACCAGGACCACTACTTTGTTAGTTAAAGTGAGATATAATGCATCATACAACCAGGACCACTACTTTGTTAGAGTGAGATATAATGCATCATAAAACCAGGACCACTACTTTGTTAGTTAGAGTGAGATATAATGCATCATACAACCAGGACCACTACTTTGTTATTTAGAGTGTGATATAATGCATCATACAACCAGGACCACTACTTTGTTAGTTAGAGTGAGATATAATGCATCATACAACCAGGACCACTACTTTGTTAGTTAGAGTGAGATATAATGCATCATACAACCAGGACCACTACTTTGTTAGAGTGAGATATAATGCATCATACAACCAGGACCACTACTTTGTTAGTTAGAGTGAGATATAATGCATCATACAACCAGGACCACTACTTTGTTATTTAGAGTGTGATATAATGCATCATACAACCAGGACCACTACTTTGTTAGTTAGAGTGTGATATAATGCATCATACAACCAGGACCACTACTTTGTTAGAGTGAGATATAATGCATCATACAACCAAGACCACTACTTTGTTAGTTAGAGTGTGATATAATGCATCATACAACCAGGACCACTACTTTGTTAGTTAGAGTGAGATATAATGCATCATACAATCAGGACCACTACTTTGTTAGAGTGAGATATAATTCATCATACAACCAGGGCGACTACTTTGTTAGAGTGTGATATAATGCATCATATAACCAGGACCACTACTTTGTTAGAGTGTGATATAATGCATCATACAACCAGGACCACTACTTTGTTAGAGTGAGATATAATGCATCATACAACCAGGACCACTACTTTGTTAGTTAGAGTGAGATATAATGCATCATACAACCAGGAACAATACTTTGTTAGTTAGAGTGAGATATAATGCATCATACAACCAGGACCACTACTTTGTTAGTTAGAGTGTGATATAATGCATCATACAACCAGGACCACTACTTTGTTAGTTAGAGTGTGATATAATGCATCATACAACCAGGACCACTACTTTGTTAGAGTGAGATATAATGCATCATACAACCAGGACCACTACTTTGTTAGAGTGAGATATAATGCATCATACAACCAGGACCACTACTTTGTTAGTTAGAGTGAGATATAATGCATCATACAACCAGGACCACTACTTTGTTAGTTAGAGTGTGATATAATGCATCATACAACCAGGACCACTACTTTGTTAGAGTGAGATATAATGCATCATACAACCAGGACCACTACTTTGTTAGAGTGAGATATAATGCATCATACAACCAGGACCACTACTTTGTTAGTTAGAGTGAGATATAATGCATGATACAACCAGGACCACTACTTTGTTAGTTAGAGTGAGATATAATGCATCATACAACCAGGACCACTACTTTGTTAGTTAGAGTGTGATATAATGCATCATACAACCAGGACCACTACTTTGTTAGAGTGAGATATAATGCATCATACAACCAGGACCACTACTTTGTTAGAGTGAGATATAATGCATCATATAACCAGGACCACTACTTTGTTAGAGTGTGATATAATGCATCATACAACCAGGACCACTACTTTGTTAGAGTGAGATATAATGCATCATACAACCAGGACCACTACTTTGTTAGTTAGAGTGAGATATAATGCATCATACAACCAGGACCACTACTTTGTTAGAGTGAGATATAATGCATCATACAACCAGGACCACTACTTTGTTAGAGTGAGATATAATGCATCATACAACCAGGACCACTACTTTGTTAGAGTGTGATATAATGCATCATACAATCAGGACCACTACTTTGTTAGAGTGAGATATAATGCATCATACAACCAGGACCACTACTTTGTTAGAGTGAGATATAATGCATCATACAACCAGGACCACTACTTTGTTAGTTAGAGTGAGATATAATGCATCATACAACCAGGAACAATACTTTGTTAGTTAGAGTGAGATATAATGCATCATACAACCAGGACCACTACTTTGTTAGAGTGAGATATAATGCATCATACAACCAGGACCACTACTTTGTTAGAGTGAGATAAAATGCATCATACAACCAGGACCACTACTTTGTTAGAGTGAGATATAATGCATCATACAACCAGGACCACTACTTTGTTAGAGTGAGATATAATGCATCATACAACCAGGACCACTACTTTGTTAGTTAGAGTGAGATATAATGCATCATACAACCAGGACCACTACTTTGTTAGAGTGAGTTATAATGCATCATACAACCAGGACCACTACTTTGTTAGAGTGAGATATAATGCATCATACAACCAGGACCACTACTTTGTTAGTTAGAGTGAGATATAATGCATCATACAACCAGGACCACTACTTTGTTAGAGTGAGTTATAATGCATCATACAACCAGGACCACTACTTTGTTAGAGTGAGATATAATGCATCATACAACCAGGACCACTACTTTGTTAGTTAGAGTGAGATATAATGCATCATACAACCAGGACCACTACTTTGTTAGAGTGAGTTATAATGCATCATAAAACCAGGACCACTACTTTGTTAGAGTGAGATATAATGCATCATACAACCAGGACCACTACTTTGTTAGTTAAAGTGAGATATAATGCATCATACAACCAGGACCACTACTTTGTTAGAGTGAGATATAATGCATCATAAAACCAGGACCACTACTTTGTTAGTTAGAGTGAGATATAATGCATCATACAACCAGGACCACTACTTTGTTATTTAGAGTGTGATATAATGCATCATACAACCAGGACCACTACTTTGTTAGTTAGAGTGAGATATAATGCATCATACAACCAGGACCACTACTTTGTTAGTTACAGTGTGATATAATGCATCATATAACCAGGACCACTACTTTGTTAGAGTGAGATATAATGCATCATACAACCAGGACCACTACTTTGTTAGAGTGAGATATAATGCATCATACAACCAGGACCACTACTTTGTTACAGTGAGATATAATGCATCATACAAGCAGGACCACTACTTTGTTAGTTAGAGTGAGATATAATGCATCATACAACCAGGACCACTACTTTGTTAGAGTGAGATATAATGCATCATACAACCAGGAACACTACTTTGTTACAGTGAGATATAATGCATCATACAAGCAGGACCACTACTTTGTTAGTTAGAGTGAGATATAATGCATCATACAACCAGGACCACTACTTTGTTAGAGTGAGATATAATGCATCATACAACCAGGACCACTACTTTGTTAGTTAGAGTGTAATATAATGCATCATACAATCAGGACCACTACTGTGTTAGATTGAGATATAATGCATCATACAACCAGGACCACTACTTTGTTATTTAGAGTGTGATATAATGCATCATACAACCAGGACCACTACTTTGTTAGTTAGAGCGAGATATAATGCATCATACAACCAGGACCACTACTTTGTTAGTTAGAGTGAGATATAATGCATCATACAACCAGGACCACTACTTTGTTAGAGTGAGATATAATGCATCATACAACCAGGACCACTACTTTGTTAGTTAGAGTGAGATATAATGCATCATACAACCAGGACCACTACTTTGTTATTTAGAGTGTGATATAATGCATCATACAACCAGGACCATTACTTTGTTAGTTAGAGTGAGATATAATGCATCATACAACCAGGACCACTACTTTGTTAGAGTGAGATATAATGCATCATACAACCAAGACCACTACTTTGTTAGTTAGAGTGTGATATAATGCATCATACAACCAGGACCACTACTTTGTTAGTTAGAGTGAGATATAATGCATCATACAATCAGGACCACTACTTTGTTAGAGTGAGATATAATTCATCATACAACCAGGGCGACTACTTTGTTAGAGTGTTATATAATGCATCATATAACCAGGACCACTACTTTGATAGAGTGTGATATAATGCATCATACAACCAGGACCACTACTTTGTTAGAGTGAGATATAATGCATCATACAACCAGGACCACTACTTTGTTAGTTAGAGTGAGATATAATGCATCATACAACCAGGAACAATGCTTTGTTAGTTAGAGTGAGATATAATGCATCATACAACCAGGACCACTACTTTGTTAGTTAGAGTGTGATATAATGCATCATACAACCAGGACCACTACTTTGTTAGTTAGAGTGTAATATAATGCATCATACAACCAGGACCACTACTTTGTTAGAGTGAGATATAATGCATCATACAACCAGGACCACTACTTTGTTAGAGTGAGATATAATGCATCATACAACCAGGACCACTACTTTGTTAGTTAGAGTGAGATATAATGCATCATACAACCAGGACCACTACTTTGTTAGAGTGAGATATAATGCATCATACAACCAGGACCACTACTTTGTTAGTTAGAGTGAGATATAATGCATCATACAACCAGGACCACTACTTTGTTAGAGTGAGATATAATGCATCATACAACCAGGACCACTACTTTGTTAGTTAGAGTGAGATATAATGCATCATACAACCAGGACCACTACTTTGTTAGAGTGAGATATAATGCATCATACAACCAGGACCATTACTTCGTTAGTTAGAGTGAGATATAATGCATCATACAACCAGGACCACTACTTTGTTAGAGTGAGATATAATGCATCATACAACCAGGACCACTACTTTGTTAGAGTGAGATATAATGCATCATACAACCAGGACCACTACTTTGTTAGTTAGAGTGAGATATAATGCATCTGTAACAGTCCTGACCTATTTATGTTAGTTTTTATGTGTTTATGGTCAGGGCATGTGTTTTGGGTGGGCAGTCTATGTTATCTGTTTCTATGTTGGTTTCGGTTTGCCTGGTATGGCTCTTGATTAGAGGCAGGTGGTTTGCATTTTCCTTTAATCAAGAGTCATATTTAGGTAGGGCATTCTCACTGTTTGTTTGTGGGTGATTGTCTCCTGTGATGTCTTCGTTATGTTAGATGTATTCACTTTTGGAGCTGTTTGGCTGTTCGTATGTTTCGATGTCCGTTCCTGTTCGTGAGTTTACGTTTGTCCATGTAAGTTTATGTTCAGGTTCCGTTGTACGTCGTTTTCTTATTTTGTAGTTTGTTAAAGTGTTTTGTTTTTCGTGTCATCAGTTTTCGTTATTAATAAAACAAGATGGCATATTTCCCTGACTCCGCATATTGGTCTGAAGATCCTTCTCTCCTCACCTCATCCGAGGATGAGGAAAGCGACAGCTCTTACAGAATCACCCACCAAAATACAGAGACCAAGCGGTATGGGAATGCTAAACGGAGTAAGGGACAGAAGAAGGAGCAATGGACATGGGACGATGTATTGAATGGAAAAGGTGTCTACACATGGGAGGAGATCCTAGCAGGTAGAGATCGCCTTCCATGGGAACAGCTGGAGGCACTGAGGAGAGCGGAGGCTACCGGAGAGAGGAACCGGAATTATGAGGGAACGCGTCTGGCACGGAAGCCGAAAAAGCCCGTGAGTAACTCCCAAAAATTTCTTGGGGGGGGGGGCTAAAGGGTAGTGGGCCAAGGGCAGGTAGGAGACCTGCGCCCACTTCCCAGGCTAACCGTGGAGAGCGGGAGTACGGGCAGACACCGTGTTACGCAGTAGAGCGCACGGTGTCTCCTGTACGTGTGCATAGCCCGGTGCGGGTTATTCCACCTCCCCGCACTGGTAGGGCTAGATTGGGCATTGAGCCAGGTGTCATGAGGCCGGCTCAACGCGTCTGGTCTCCAGTGCGTCTCCTCGGGCCGGCATACATGGCACCTGCCTTACGCATGGTTTCCCCGGTTCGCCTGCATAGCCCAGTGCGGGCTATTCCACCTCGCCGCACTGGCAGGGCGACCGGGAGCATTCAACCAGGTAAGGTTGGGCAGGCTCAATGCTCAAGAGAGCCAGTACGCCTGCACGGTCCGGTATTTCCGGCGCCACCTCCCCGCCCCAGCCTAGTACCTACAGTGCCTACATTACGCACTAGGCTACCAGTGCATTTCCAGAGCCCTGTTCCTCCTCCACGCACTCTCCCTATAGTGCGTGTATCCAGTTCAGTGCCTCCAGTTCCGGCCCCACGCACTAAGCCACCTGTGCGTCTCCTAAGTCCTGTACACACTGTCACTTCTCCCCGTACTAGTCCTGAGGTGCGTGCCCTCAGCCAGGTGCCACCAGTGCCGGTACCACGCACCAGGTATAGAGTACGCTTTGAGAGTTCAGTGTGCCCTGTCCCTGCTCCACGCACTAGTAGGAAGGTGCTTATCATTAGCCCGGTGCCTCCAGTTCCGGCACCACGCACCAGGTCTACAGTGCGCCGTATCCGGCCAGAGCCATCCGTCTCCACAGCGCCATCTGAGCCATCCGTCTCCCCAGCGCCATCTGAGCCATCCGTCTCCCCAGCGCCATCTGAGCCATCCGTCTCCCCAGCGCCATCTGAGCCATCCGTCTGCCATGAGCCTGCAAAGCCGCCCGTCTGCCATGAGCCTGCAAAGCCGCCCGTCTGCCATGAGCCTACAGAGCCATCCGCCAGACAGGAGCCGCTAGAGCCGTCAGCCAGACAGGAGCCGCTAGAGCCGCCCGCCAGACAGGATCTGCCAGAGCCGCCAACCAGACAGGATCTGCCAGAGCCGCCAACCAGACAGGATCTGCCAGAGCCGCCAACCAGACAGGATCTGCCAGAGCCGCCAACCAGACAGGATCTGCCAGAGCCGCCAGAGAGCCATGAGCAGCCAGAGCCGTCAGAGAGCCATGAGCAGCCAGAGCCGTCAGAGAGCCATGAGCAGCCAGAGCCGTCAGAGAGCCATGAGCAGCCAGAGCCGTCAGAGAGCCATGAGCAGCCAGAGCCGTCAGAGAGCCATGAGCAGCCAGAGCCGTCAGAGAGCCATGAGCAGCCAGAGCCGTCAGAGAGCCATGAGCAGCCAGAGCCGTCAGAGAGCCATGAGCGTCGAGAGCCGTCAGCCTGCCATGAGCGTCGAGAGCCGTCAGCCTGCCATGAGCGTCGAGAGCCGTCAGCCTGCCATGAGCGTCGAGAGCCGTCAGCCTGCCATGAGCGTCGAGAGCCGTCAGCCTGCCATGAGCGTAGAGAGCCGTCAGTCTGCCATGAGCGTCGAGAGCCGTCAGCCTGCATGGACCTGCCAGAGCCGTCCAAACAGGACCTGCCAGAGTCCTTCAGCCGGGATCTGCCCCTTGTCCCGGTGTTGCCCCTTGTCCCGGTGCTGCCCCTTGTCCCGGTGTTGCCCCTTGTCCCGGTGCTGCCCCTTGTCCCGGTGCTGCCCCTTGTCCCGGTGCTGCCCCTTGTCCCGGTGCTGCCCCTTGTCCCGGTGCTGCCCCTTGTCCCGGTGCTGCCCCTTGTCCCGGTGCTGCCCCTTATTCCAGTGATGGTCCTTATCCTGGTGCTGCCCCTTGTTCTGGTGCTGCCCCTTGTCCCGGTGCTACCCCTTGTCCCGGTGCTGCCCCTTGTCCCGGTGCTAGCTGTTTATTTAGGGGAAGGTAGTGTTAGGGTGGTCAGTAGAAGGGGTAGAAAGAAGAGGGGAGTGACTATGGTGGTGCGGGGACAGCGTCCTGAACCGGAACCACCACCGTGGTCAACTGCCCACCCGGACCCTCCCCTGGACTTTGTGCTGGTGCGCCCGGCGTTCGCACCTTGGGGGGGGGGTACTGTAACAGTCCTGACCTATTTATGTTAGTTTTTATGTGTTTATGGTCAGGGCATGTGTTTTGGGTGGGCAGTCTATGTTATCTGTTTCTATGTTGGTTTCGGTTTGCCTGGTATGGCTCTTGATTAGAGGCAGGTGGTTTGCATTTTCCTTTAATCAAGAGTCATATTTAGGTAGGGCATTCTCACTGTTTGTTTGTGGGTGATTGTCTCCTGTGATGTCTTCGTTATGTTAGATGTATTCACTTTTGGAGCTGTTTGGCTGTTCGTATGTTTCGATGTCCGTTCCTGTTCGTGAGTTTACGTTTGTCCATGTAAGTTTATGTTCAGGTTCCGTTGTACGTCGTTTTCTTATTTTGTAGTTTGTTAAAGTGTTTTGTTTTTCGTGTCATCAGTTTTCGTTATTAATAAAACAAGATGGCATATTTCCCTGACTCCGCATATTGGTCTGAAGATCCTTCTCTCCTCACCTCATCCGAGGATGAGGAAAGCGACAGCTCTTACACATACAACCAGGACCACTACTTTGTTAGTTAGAGTGAGATATAATGCATCATACAACCAGGACCACTACTTTGTTAGTTAGAGTGTGATATAATGCATCATACAACCAGGACCACTACTTTGCTAGTTAGAGTGTGATATAATGCATCATACAACCAGGACCACTACTTTGTTAGAGTGAGATATAATGCATCATACAACCAGGACCACTACTTTGTTAGTTAGAGTGAGATATAATGCATCATACAACCAGGACCACTACTTTGTTAGAGTGAGATATAATGCATCATACAACCAGGACCACTACTTTGTTAGTTAGAGTGTGATATAATGCATCATACAACCAGGACCACTACTTTGTTAGAGTGAGATATAATGCATCATACAACCAGGACCACTACTGTGTTAGTTAGAGTGAGATATAATGCATCATACAACCAGGACCACTACTTTGTTAGTTAGAGTGATATAATGCATCATACAAACAGGACCACTACTTTGTTAGAGTGAGATATAATGCATCATACAACCAGGACCACTACTTTGTTAGTTAGAGTGTGATATAATGCATCATACAACCAGGACCACTACTTTGTTAGAGTGAGATATAATGCATCATACAACCAGGACTACTACTTTGTTAGTTAGAGTGAGATATAATGCATCATACAACCAGGACCAATACTTTGTTAGTTAGAGTGTGATATAATGCATCATACAACCAGGACCACTACTTTGTTAGAGTGAGTTAGAATGCATCATACAACCAGGACCACTACTTTGTTAGAGTGAGATATAATGCATCATACAACCAGGACCACTACTTTGTTAGCTAGAGTGAGATATAATGCATCATACAACCAGTACCACTACTTTGTTAGAGTGAGATATAATGCATCATACAACCAGGACCACTACTTTGTTAGAGTGAGATATAATGCATCATACAACCAGGACCACTACTTTGTTAGAGTGAGATATAATGCATCATACAACCAGGACCACTACTTTGTTAGAGTGAGATATAATGCATCATACAACCAGGACCACTACTTTGTTAGAGTGAGATATAATGCATCATACAACCAGGACCACTACTTTGTTAGAGTGAGATATAATGCATCATACAACCAGGACCACTACTTTGTTAGTTAGAGTGTGATATAATGCATCATACAACCAGGACCACTACTTTGTTAGTTAGAATGTGATATAATGCATCATACAACCAGGACCACTACTTTGTTAGAGTGAGATATAATGCATCATACAACCAGGACCACTACTTTGTTAGAGTGTGATATAATGCATCATACAAACAGGACCACTACTTTGTTAGTTAGAGTGAGATATAATGCATCATACAACCAGGACCACTACTGTGTTAGTTAGAGTGAGATATAATGCATCATACAACCAGGACCACTACTTTGTTAGTTAGAGTGATATAATGCATCATACAACCAGGACCACTACTTTGTTAGAGTGAGATATAATGCATCATACAACCAGGACCACTACTGTGTTAGTTAGAGTGAGATATAATGCATCATACAACCAGGACCACTACTTTGTTAGAGTGAGATATAATGCATCATACAACCAGGACCACTACTGTGTTAGAGTGTGATATAATGCATCATACAACCAGGACCACTACTTTGTTAGTTAAAGTGAGATATAATGCATCATACAACCAGGACCACTACTTTGTTAGAGTGAGATATAATGCATCATAAAACCAGGACCACTACTTTGTTAGAGTGAGATATAATGCATCATACAACCAGGACCACTACTTTGTTAGTTAAAGTGAGATATAATGCATCATACAACCAGGACCACTACTTTGTTAGAGTGAGATATAATGCATCATAAAACCAGGACCACTACTTTGTTAGTTAGAGTGAGATATAATGCATCATACAACCAGGACCACTACTTTGTTATTTAGAGTGTGATATAATGCATCATACAACCAGGACCACTACTTTGTTAGTTAGAGTGAGATATAATGCATCATACAACCAGGACCACTACTTTGTTAGTTAGAGTGAGATATAATGCATCATACAACCAGGACCACTACTTTGTTAGAGTGAGATATAATGCATCATACAACCAGGACCACTACTTTGTTAGTTAGGGTGAGATATAATGCATCATACAACCAGGACCACTACTTTGTTAGAGTGAGATATAATGCATCATACAACCAGGACCACTACTTTGTTAGTTAGAGTGAGATATAATGCATCATACAACCAGGACCACTACTTTGTTATTTAGAGTGTGATATAATGCATCATACAACCAGGACCACTACTTTGTTAGTTAGAGTGTGATATAATGCATCATACAACCAGGACCACTACTTTGTTAGAGTGAGATATAATGCATCATACAACCAAGACCACTACTTTGTTAGTTAGAGTGTGATATAATGCATCATACAACCAGGACCACTACTTTGTTAGTTAGAGTGAGATATAATGCATCATACAATCAGGACCACTACTTTGTTAGAGTGAGATATAATTCATCATACAACCAGGGCGACTACTTTGTTAGAGTGGGATATAATGCATCATATAACCAGGACCACTACTTTGTTAGAGTGTGATATAATGCATCATACAACCAGGACCACTACTTTGTTAGAGTGAGATATAATGCATCATACAACCAGGACCACTACTTTGTTAGTTAGAGTGAGATATAATGCATCATACAACCAGGAACAATACTTTGTTAGTTAGAGTGAGATATAATGCATCATACAACCAGGACCACTACTTTGTTAGTTAGAGTGTGATATAATGCATCATACAACCAGGACCACTACTTTGTTAGTTAGAGTGTGATATAATGCATCATACAACCAGGACCACTACTTTGTTAGAGTGAGATATAATGCATCATACAACCAGGACCACTACTTTGTTAGAGTGAGATATAATGCATCATACAACCAGGACCACTACTTTGTTAGTTAGAGTGAGATATAATGCATCATACAACCAGGACCAATACTTTGTTAGTTAGAGTGTGATATAATGCATCATACAACCAGGACCACTACTTTGTTAGAGTGAGTTAGAATGCATCATACAACCAGGACCACTACTTTGTTAGAGTGAGATATAATGCATCATACAACCAGGACCACTACTTTGTTAGTTAGAGTGAGATATAATGCATCATACAACCAGTACCACTACTTTGTTAGAGTGAGATATAATGCATCATACAACCAGGACCACTACTTTGTTAGAGTGAGATATAATGCATCATACAACCAGGACCACTACTTTGTTAGAGTGAGATATAATGCATCATACAACCAGGACCACTACTTTGTTAGAGTGAGATATAATGCATCATACAACCAGGACCACTACTTTGTTAGAGTGAGATATAATGCATCATACAACCAGGACCACTACTTTGTTAGAGTGAGATATAATGCATCATACAACCAGGACCACTACTTTGTTAGTTAGAGTGTGATATAATGCATCATACAACCAGGACCACTACTTTGTTAGTTAGAATGTGATATAATGCATCATACAACCAGGACCACTACTTTGTTAGAGTGAGATATAATGCATCATACAACCAGGACCACTACTTTGTTAGAGTGTGATATAATGCATCATACAAACAGGACCACTACTTTGTTAGTTAGAGTGAGATATAATGCATCATACAACCAGGACCACTACTGTGTTAGTTAGAGTGAGATATAATGCATCATACAACCAGGACCACTACTTTGTTAGTTAGAGTGATATAATGCATCATACAACCAGGACCACTACTTTGTTAGAGTGAGATATAATGCATCATACAACCAGGACCACTACTGTGTTAGTTAGAGTGAGATATAATGCATCATACAACCAGTACCACTACTTTGTTAGAGTGAGATATAATGCATCATACAACCAGGACCACTACTTTGTTAGAGTGAGATATAATGCATCATACAACCAGGACCACTACTGTGTTAGAGTGAGATATAATGCATCATACAACCAGGACCACTACTTTGTTAGTTAGAGTGTGATATAATGCATCATACAACCAGGACCACTACTTTGTTAGTTAAAGTGAGATATAATGCATCATACAACCAGGACCACTACTTTGTTAGAGTGAGATATAATGCATCATAAAACCAGGACCACTACTTTGTTAGAGTGAGATATAATGCATCATACAACCAGGACCACTACTTTGTTAGTTAAAGTGAGATATAATGCATCATACAACCAGGACCACTACTTTGTTAGAGTGAGATATAATGCATCATAAAACCAGGACCACTACTTTGTTAGTTAGAGTGAGATATAATGCATCATACAACCAGGACCACTACTTTGTTATTTAGAGTGTGATATAATGCATCATACAACCAGGACCACTACTTTGTTAGTTAGAGTGAGATATAATGCATCATACAACCAGGACCACTACTTTGTTAGTTAGAGTGAGATATAATGCATCATACAACCAGGACCACTACTTTGTTAGAGTGAGATATAATGCATCATACAACCAGGACCACTACTTTGTTAGTTAGAGTGAGATATAATGCATCATACAACCAGGACCACTACTTTGTTATTTAGAGTGTGATATAATGCATCATACAACCAGGACCACTACTTTGTTAGTTAGAGTGTGATATAATGCATCATACAACCAGGACCACTACTTTGTTAGAGTGAGATATAATGCATCATACAACCAAGACCACTACTTTGTTAGTTAGAGTGTGATATAATGCATCATACAACCAGGACCACTACTTTGTTAGTTAGAGTGAGATATAATGCATCATACAATCAGGACCACTACTTTGTTAGAGTGAGATATAATTCATCATACAACCAGGGCGACTACTTTGTTAGAGTGTGATATAATGCATCATATAACCAGGACCACTACTTTGTTAGAGTGTGATATAATGCATCATACAACCAGGACCACTACTTTGTTAGAGTGAGATATAATGCATCATACAACCAGGACCACTACTTTGTTAGTTAGAGTGAGATATAATGCATCATACAACCAGGAACAATACTTTGTTAGTTAGAGTGAGATATAATGCATCATACAACCAGGACCACTACTTTGTTAGTTAGAGTGTGATATAATGCATCATACAACCAGGACCACTACTTTGTTAGTTAGAGTGTGATATAATGCATCATACAACCAGGACCACTACTTTGTTAGAGTGAGATATAATGCATCATACAACCAGGACCACTACTTTGTTAGAGTGAGATATAATGCATCATACAACCAGGACCACTACTTTGTTAGTTAGAGTGAGATATAATGCATCATACAACCAGGACCACTACTTTGTTAGTTAGAGTGTGATATAATGCATCATACAACCAGGACCACTACTTTGTTAGAGTGAGATATAATGCATCATACAACCAGGACCACTACTTTGTTAGAGTGAGATATAATGCATCATACAACCAGGACCACTACTTTGTTAGTTAGAGTGAGATATAATGCATGATACAACCAGGACCACTACTTTGTTAGTTAGAGTGAGATATAATGCATCATACAACCAGGACCACTACTTTGTTAGAGTGAGATATAATGCATCATACAACCAGGACCACTACTTTGTTAGTTAGAGTGAGATATAATGCATCATACAACCAGGACCACTACTTTGTTAGAGTGAGATATAATGCATCATACAACCAGGACCACTACTTTGTTAGTTAGAGTGAGATATAATGCATCATACAACCAGGACCACTACTTTGTTAGAGTGAGATATAATGCATCATACAACCAGGACCACTACTTTGTTAGAGTGAGATATAATGCATCATACAACCAGGACCACTACTTTGTTAGAGTGTGATATAATGCATCATACAATCAGGACCACTACTTTGTTAGAGTGAGATATAATGCATCATACAACCAGGACCACTACTTTGTTAGAGTGAGATATAATGCATCATACAACCAGGACCACTACTTTGTTAGTTAGAGTGAGATATAATGCATCATACAACCAGGAACAATACTTTGTTAGTTAGAGTGAGATATAATGCATCATACAACCAGGACCACTACTTTGTTAGAGTGAGATATAATGCATCATACAACCAGGACCACTACTTTGTTAGAGTGAGATAAAATGCATCATACAACCAGGACCACTACTTTGTTAGAGTGAGATATAATGCATCATACAACCAGGACCACTACTTTGTTAGAGTGAGATATAATGCATCATACAACCAGGACCACTACTTTGTTAGTTAGAGTGAGATATAATGCATCATACAACCAGGACCACTACTTTGTTAGAGTGAGTTATAATGCATCATACAACCAGGACCACTACTTTGTTAGAGTGAGATATAATGCATCATACAACCAGGACCACTACTTTGTTAGTTAGAGTGAGATATAATGCATCATACAACCAGGACCACTACTTTGTTAGAGTGAGTTATAATGCATCATACAACCAGGACCACTACTTTGTTAGAGTGAGATATAATGCATCATACAACCAGGACCACTACTTTGTTAGTTAGAGTGAGATATAATGCATCATACAACCAGGACCACTACTTTGTTAGAGTGAGTTATAATGCATCATAAAACCAGGACCACTACTTTGTTAGAGTGAGATATAATGCATCATACAACCAGGACCACTACTTTGTTAGTTAAAGTGAGATATAATGCATCATACAACCAGGACCACTACTTTGTTAGAGTGAGATATAATGCATCATAAAACCAGGACCACTACTTTGTTAGTTAGAGTGAGATATAATGCATCATACAACCAGGACCACTACTTTGTTATTTAGAGTGTGATATAATGCATCATACAACCAGGACCACTACTTTGTTAGTTAGAGTGAGATATAATGCATCATACAACCAGGACCACTACTTTGTTAGTTACAGTGTGATATAATGCATCATATAACCAGGACCACTACTTTGTTAGAGTGAGATATAATGCATCATACAACCAGGACCACTACTTTGTTAGTTAGAGTGAGATATAATGCATCATACAACCAGGACCACTACTTTGTTAGAGTGAGATATAATGCATCATACAACCAGGACCACTACTTTGTTACAGTGAGATATAATGCATCATACAAGCAGGACCACTACTTTGTTAGTTAGAGTGAGATATAATGCATCATACAACCAGGACCACTACTTTGTTAGAGTGAGATATAATGCATCATACAACCAGGAACACTACTTTGTTACAGTGAGATATAATGCATCATACAAGCAGGACCACTACTTTGTTAGTTAGAGTGAGATATAATGCATCATACAACCAGGACCACTACTTTGTTAGAGTGAGATATAATGCATCATACAACCAGGACCACTACTTTGTTAGTTAGAGTGTAATATAATGCATCATACAATCAGGACCACTACTGTGTTAGATTGAGATATAATGCATCATACAACCAGGACCACTACTTTGTTAGTTAGAGTGTGATATAATGCATCATACAACCAAGACCACTACTTTGTTAGTTAGAGTGAGATATAATGCATCATACAACCAGGACCACTACTTTGTTAGAGTGAGATATAATGCATCATACAACCAAGACCACTACTTTGTTAGTTAGAGTGTGATATAATGCATCATACAACCAGGACCACTACTTTGTTAGAGTGAGATATAATGCATCATACAACCAGGACCACTACTTTGTTAGTTAGAGTGAGATATAATGCATCATACAACCAGGACCACTACTTTGTTAGTTAAAGTGAGATATAATGCATCATACAACCAGGACCACTACTTTGTTAGTTAGAGTGAGATATAATGCATCATACAACCAGGACCACTACTTTGTTAGTTAGAGTGAGATATAATGCATCATACAACCAGGACCACTACTTTGTTAGTTAGAGTGAGATATAATGCACCATACAACCAGAGGTAAGTTTTCAGAAATAAATGGGCAGCGGCTCAACTGACCTGACGTTAGGTGGAACTTGTTCCTCCGTTTGGGTGCCAGTACAGAGAAGAGCTGGGATGAGCGGGAGCCAGCGGCCCCTCGTCAGGGTGAGAGGGTCAAGAACCCAGCAGTCTATGCAATTCTTGTGTTAGATTGAACCTTCAAACCTTCGTCTCTGTCTCTGTGTCTCTGTGTCTCTCTCTCTCTCTCTCTCTCTCTCTCTCTCTCTCTCTCTCTCTCTCTCTCTCTCTCTCTCTCTCTCTCTCTCTCTCTCTCTCTCTCTCTCTCTCTCTCTCTCTCTCTCTCCTTGACCTATCAGGCATGTAATTCAGTGTATCTCAGACATGTGAAGAGTGTCAGTCATGTACCAGCAGAGAGCTGACATTTAGCAAACAAAGAAACAGACATACTGTCTGACATATGTCATATGATGCATGTGTGTGTGTGTGTGTGTGTGTGTGTGTGTGTGTGTGTGTGTGTGTGTGTGTGTGTGTGTGTGTGTGTGTGTGTGTGTGTGTGTGTGTGTGTGTGTGTGTGTGTGTGTGTGTGTGTGTGTGTGTGTGTGTGTGTTATGTTACCAAGTATCAGATGAGAGTCTGACATTTTCTTGGCTGATTAGACATTTTCTTGGCTGTCTCCTTTCACAACGAAAAGTCAACTCAAACTTCGTGACCTCCAATGCATTTACATTTAGTCAGACCATCAGAATCAGACGGAGAGAGAGAGATAAATAGAAGTGGGGTTAGAGAGAAGGACAGAGGGAGTGATGGAAAGGTGCTAGAGGGTATGGATAAGGAGAGGCAGTGGATGGTGAGAGAGTAGAGGGAGAAACAGAGAGCGGGAGAGAGAGAAGGACATACGTTATTCTATGCCATAAGTACATTCTAATGGTGGTGGTGCTGCAGTCCCAGCATGCCGTTCTCTCAGTATACTCCCAGTAGGTAGACAGGATGGTATTGTAGCGGGTGATGACACACACAGCTCCTTCATCAGTCCAGTCAAAACCAGGGAGCCACAGGAAAATAGATAGAGGATGATTGAGACCTGAAGCATTTAATTAGTCTGTTCAGGACTGTGGGCCTGACACAATCAGAGAGAGAGAGAGAGAGAGAGAGAGAGAGAGAGACTAGTATTGCAGTAATAGCAATATATAGTCAATAAAACCCTTATATCTATCCCTGCTCTGTACATCATAGAGAGAGAGAGAAGAGAGAGAGTGAAACATCCAGGGAAGCAGCATTCTATTGTACCAACTTCTTCTTCAGGTATCTAACAGCTGCTGGTACACAGCAACAAAAAAATGATTATTGTTCTTCAAAGTAATGGCGTAATGGTTGTCTCAGCTAGGTCCCTGTGTGTGTGAATTGTGTTTATGTGTCCCTGTGTGTGTGTTTGTGTTTATGTGTCCCTGTCTGTTTGTGTTTGTGTGTGTGTGTGTGTGTGTGTGTGTGTGTGTGTGTGTGTGTGTGTGTGTGTGTGTGTGTGTGTGTGTGTGTGTGTGTGTGTTTATGTGTCCCTGTGTGTGTATCGAGATCCCATCTCCTGGGGCAGTTCATAAAAGCAAGAGATCTGAGCATTCATTTATATTATTCCATTAAAAACATGTGCGGTCGCATTAAAGCGATCCGTCTCAAAGCAGCAACAACATCACCTGCATCCCAAATGGTGTTCTATTCCCTGTATAGTGCACTACTTTTCACCAGGGCCCAAAGGGAATATATAGGGAATATTTTTGGACACATCCATTGTATTAGTTGTTGGGCTAAATTGTTTCCTGGATTCTCAGTCTGTTATTGCCTGGTTTGACTACAGGCTATGTATGTGATGTGTTTTCTTTCTTTCTCCCACCGTGGGAGAGGGGGTAGAGCGCAAGGCATGGCTTACGTAACAAATGGCACCCTATTCCCTATATGCCCTGGTTAAAGGTAGTGGACTAAATAGGGAACAGGGTGTAATTTGGAACGCAGGCCCAGGTTTTTGACTGAAGGTTCTGGTCTAGAATTGTCTTCTTGTGATGACATTAGTCCAACTCTCATCATTATTAATGGATACGGAATCTTCAGAAACTCTGCTGCCACAATCGTTCCATTATGACGTCACTATAACAATCATAATGCTGGACATGTGACGTTGTGACAACAACAACAACAACAAGGATTCCAAACTGCAGACTTCTAACTTCCTCTTGGTCCTGATTGGTGATTGGTGATTGGTGATTGGATTTCTATTATTGACACATCCCAGAATGACTCTCTCCCACTGTTTGCCAGTTACCTCTACCTTGTAGTAATTATGAGTCATTAGCCATACGGAATTAGGTGAGGTATCTGATGACTCTAGTAGTGGTTACACACAAACACGCACACACACATGCACGCAAGCACACGCACACACACACACACACACACACACACACACACACACACACACACACACACACACACACACACACACACACACACACACACACACACACACACACACACACACACACACACACACACACACACACACACACACACGTCTAGTATTGGTTTCAGTTGATTATGAGGCACTAACACGTAGTGTTAGTGCCCCGAGGCTTACATGGTGCGTGGTAGACAATGATGATGACTGAGTCCCTAATAGCACCCTGTAACCTACTGAGTGTACCTCTTTTGACCAGGGCCCTACATAGAGAACAGGGTGCCATGTGAGACACAGAGGACGGGATGTATTTACCATGATTACACCTGAGATAAAGACTTCAATTAAACACCATGTTAATGATCTGATTATAAATGTCACACATAGACACAGCTGCAATACAACAGGTCTACAGAATACACACACAGCAGGTCTACAGAATACACACACAGCAGGTCTACAGAATACACACACAACAGGTCTACAGAATACACACACCACAGGTCTACAGAATACACACACACAACAGGTCTACAGAATACACACACAACAGGTCTACAGAATACACACACCACAGGTCTACAGAATACACACACACAACAGGTCTACAGAATACACACACAACAGGTCTACAGAATACACACACAGCAGGTCTACAGAATACACACACAGCAGGTCTACAGAATACACACACAACAGGTCTACAGAATACACACACAGCAGGTCTACAGAATACACACACAACAGGTCTACAGAATACACACACAACAGGTCTACAGAATACACACACAGCAGGTCTACAGAATACACACACAGCAGGTCTACAGAATACACACACAGCAGGTCTACAGAATACACACAACAGGTCTACAGAATACACACACAGCAGGCCTACAGAATACACACACAACAGGTCACGCTTTCTTTCTCCCGCTCACTCCCTCTCTCTGTCTGTCTCTTTCTGTCTCTCTCTCTCTTTCTCTCTGTCGTTCTCTCCCTCTCCCTCTCTCTCTCTCTCTCTCTCTCTCTATCTCTCTCTCTCTCCCGCTCTCTCTCTCTCTGTTTGTCTCTTTCTGTCTCTCTCTTTCTCTCTGTCGTTCTCTCCCACTCTCTCTCTCTCTGTCTGTCTCTCTGTCTCTCTCTTTTTCTCTGTCGTTCCCTCTCTCTCTTTCTCTCTCTCTCTCTCTCTGTCTTTCAATTCATTTCAAGGGGCTTTATTGGCATGGGAAACATATGTTAACATTGCCAAAGCAAGCCTATCTCTCTCTCTCTCTCTCTCGCTGACCCCCCCCCCCCTCTCTCTCTCTCTCTCACTCAGTGTCTGTCTTTGTCTATCTCTCTCAATTCAATTTACGGGTTTTATTGGCATGTGAAACATATGTTAACATTGCCAATGCAAGTGAGGTAGATAATATACAAAAGTAAAATAAACAATAAAAATAAACAGTAAACGTTACACACACACAGAAGTTCCAAAAGAAAAAATACATTACAAATGTCATATTATGTATATATACAGTGTTGTAACGATGTACAAATGGTTAAAGTACACAAGGGAAAATAAATACGAATAAATATGGGTTGTATTTACAATGGTGTTTGTTCTTCACTGGTTGCCCTTTTATTGTGGCAAAAGGTCACAAATCTTGCTGCTGTGATGGCACACTGTGGAATTTCACCCAGTAGATATGGGAGTTTATCAAAATTGGATTTGTTTTCAAATTCTTGTGGGTCTGTGTAATCTGAGAAAAATATGTGTCTCTAATATGGTCATACATTGGGCAGGAGGTTAGGAAGTGCAGCTCAGTTTCCACCTCATTTTGTGGGCAGTGAGCACATAGCCTGTCTTCTCTTGAGAGCCAGGTCTGCCTACGACGGCCTCTCTCAATAGCAAGGCTATGCTCACTGAGTCTGTACATAGTCAAAGCTTTCCTTAAGTTTGGGTCAGTCACAGTGGTCAGGTATTCTGCCACTGTGTACTCTCTGTTTAGGGCCAAATAGCATCCTAGTTTGCTCTGTTTTATTTGTTCTTTCTTTCCAATGTGTCAAGTAATTCTCTTTTTGTTTTCTCATGATTTGGTTGGGTCTAATTGTGTTGCTGTCCTGTGGCTCTGTTGGGTGTGTTTGTGTTTGTGAACAGAGCCCCAGGACCAGCTTGCTTAGGGGACTCTTCTCCAGGTTCATCTCTCTGTAGGTGATGGCTTTGTTATGGAAGGTTTGGGGATCGCTTCATTTTAGGTGGTTGTATTTTAACAACTCTTTTCTGGATTTTGATAATTAGCGGGTATCGGCCTAATTCTGCTCTGCATGCATTATTTGGTGTTCTATGTTGTACACGGAGGATATTTTTGCAGAATTCTGCATGCAGAGTCTCAATTGGGTGTTTGTCCCATTTTGTGAATTCTTGGTTGGTGAGCGGACCCCAGACCTCACAACCATAAAGGGCAATGGGTTCTATAACTGTTCAATAAGTCTCTCTCTCTCTCTCTCTCTGTCTTTCTCTCTGTCTTTCTCTCTCTCTCTCTCTCTGTCTTTCTCTCTCTCTCTCTCTCTCTCTCTCTCTCTCTCTCTCTCTCTCTCTCTCTCTCTCTCTCTCTCTCTCTCTCTCTCTCTCTCTCTCTCTCTCTCTCTCTCTCTCTCTCTGTCTTTCTCTCTCTCTCTCTGTCTTTCTCTCTCTCTCTGTCTCTCTCTGTCTTTCTCTGTCTTTCTCTCTCTCTCTCTCTCTCTTTCTCTGTCTTTCTCTGTCTTTCTCTCTCTCCAGACAACTTGTTATTGGGTATCATTGCAGACTTATAGTGTCTACACTCCTCAATTAGGATTCAAGGTACTGCATTGTCTTTGACACACACACAGACACACACACAGACACACACACACACATACACCTACAGACTCTGGCGTCAAGTGTTGTACCTCCACCAAACAATATGAATAGTTGATGAGCAGACTTCTGTCGTGGCTTACAGGGCCATTGGGGAGGAACACAACAAAGTTACTAATTTAAAGGAACTAAAATGAGATCCTCATTCTATCCCTATTGATATCACACTGAGCCTCGGGGCTAAAGCACAGAAGATACTGAGGCCTGGTTAACATAGAGGATACGGTGTGGGGGTGTGTGTGTGTGTGGGAGTGAGTGTGTGTGGGGTGTGTATGTGGGGTGTGTGTGTCGGTGTGTGGCGTGCGTGTGTGTGTGAGGAGAATGCCTGTCATTTTGCTATCTTGTTTACCTGCAAGGCTTTGATACGTAGAACTTTTCATATTGACAGATTGTCCAATCTCTTCATTTTCCCTATCTCTGATACTGGTAGTTATTTTTGATGACTTCAATAGTGCCTGTCACACTGTGTGTGTGTGTGTGTGTGTGTGTGTGTGTGTGTGTGTGTGTGTGTGTGTGTGTGTGTGTGTGTGTGTGTGTGTGTGTGTGTGTGTGTGTGTGTGTGTGTGTGTGTGTGTGTGTGTGTGTGTGTGTGTGTGTGTGTGTGTGTGTGTGTGTGTGTGTCTTTCACAGTTCTAACTATGGTGAATTATCCATTTTGTTTTTTGATTACCAAATGTACTGTTACCGGGTAGAGGACACTTTCCTTCCAATGTATTTATCTCTTCTTCCATTGTCTCTTTCTGTTCCATATAATGAACAGAGAAGAATCTGTGTTGTTGTGCCCGTGGCTGACATGATTTGATTAGACCACCCTACCCATTTTAATTTGATGTTTCATCGTATTTCATCATTCTGGTGTCAGTAGAAAAGCTTCAGAACCAAAACCAAACTGATCTGGACTGTGAGATCCACGGGAAAAGTTCACAGTTTGTAAATATATTAGACACCTTTTCTTGTCACCGTGACCTCATCACAAAAGTCAGAACGTTGGCTGAAGTTCCCGTGTGACATCACACATGATGAAAAAAGATTTGTTACATGAAAACACAGGATGCCATTGTGACATCACAAATCAAATAAAAGTGTATTCGCAGCGTATAAAGTTCAGCAGACGTTATAACGAGAGCAGAGAAATGCTTACGTTACCAGCTGCAAAAAATGCAGTAAAATGTCAAGTACACAAACAGTAATTTAAATAGAAATAAATAAGAAATATAGAAACAGTAATCCAAATGCAATCTATATGTATTTACAACAGATGACTCGACACAAGATATACAAACAATGATATATATGGCAGTAGATATGTGAGTTGTCACGAATCTAGTACATCAAAATATTCATTGTGTATAAACAGGGGAACTAAAATCCATTGTACAGTAGTAGAAATATTAGAATGAGCCATGTGAAGAATAAAGTATTTAAATACACAAGTACATAACAAAATGGATAGAGTTGCAGGAAGTCTGGAGTATACATGTATGTGAATGGTGTGTACAGACAGTGTGGACAGTATGTGGTTATAAAAGGTGTGTACGGCAGTAGTTATATCAGACTTGACTAGAATACACTATTTATAAATACGCTATCTGTCCAAAGTTTGGACACACCTACTCATTCAAGGGCTTTTCTTTATTTTGACTATTTTCCATATTGAAGAATAATAGTGAAGACATCAAAACTATGAAATAGCATATATGTTTTATTTAACTAGGCAAGTCAGTTTAGAACAAATTCTTATTTACAATGATGGCCTAGGAACAGTGGGTTAACTGCCTTGTTCAGGGCCAGACAGATTTTTGCCTTGTCAGCTCGGGGATACGATCTTGCAACCTTCCGGTTACTAGTTCAACACTCTAACCACTAGCCTACCTGCCGCCCCTTGGAATCATGTTGTAACCAATAAAGTGTTAAACAAATCAAATCTCCTTAACCCTCTCTCCTCCACCCCTCTCCTCATACTCTCTCCTTAACCCTCTCTCCTCCACCCCTCTCCTCATACTCTCTCCTTAACCCTCTCTCCTCCACCCCTCTCCTCATACTCTCTCCTTAACCCTCTCTCCTCCACCCCTCTCCTCATACTCTCTCCTTAACCCTCTCTCCTCCACCCCTCTCCTCATACTCTCTCCTTAACCCTCTCTCCTCCACCCCTCTCCTCATACTCTCTCCTTAACCCTCTCTCCTCTACCCCTCTCCTCATACTCTCTCCTTAACCCTCTCTCCTCCACCCCTCTCCTCATACTCTCTCCTTAACCCTCTCTCCTCCACCCCTCTCCTCATACTCTCTCCTTAACCCTCTCTCCTCCAACCTCTGTGCCTACTCTCTCCTTAACCCTCTCCCCTCCACCCCTCTCCTCATGGTCTCTCCTCCCTTCTCCTCTCCTATCCTATCTTTCGTGTTTTCACACACACAACCCCACCCCCTCTTCTGGCTCTGTAATCTCTGACTCCATCAGCAGTGATGGGGAGCTGATTTGGTTTATGGTGACAGAATAATGACAGGACTTTATTCCTCTCAGATTGAAATATTTGTCATCACACAGTGGCTCCCCAGAGCCCTGCCAGCCTGCTCCCTTCCTCCATCTGACGGATGCAATCCTCAGACAGACTGTATGTGTGTGTGTGTGTGTGTGTGTGTGTGTGTGTGTGTGTGTGTGTGTGTGTGTGTGTGTGTGTGTGTGTGTGTGTGTGTGTGTGTGTGTGTGTGTGTGTGTGTGTGTGCGTGCGTGCGTGCGTGCGTGCGTGCGTGCGTGCGTGCGTGCGTGCGTGCGTGCGTGCGTGCGTGCGTGCGTGCGTGCGTGCGTGTGTGTGTACTACCTGTAAGATTAAACAAATGCTCAGACGCCAGGAGCTGCGTTATGTGACTCACCTTCCATTACCCAACACAGTCCCCTAATACTGAAATACCTACCCAAAGACTGATCCTTCCATTACCCAACACAGTCCCCTAATACTGAAATACCTACCCAAACACTGATCCTTCCATTACCCAACACAGTCCCCTAATACTGAAATGGAACCTATTCCATCCATAGTGCACTACATTTGACCAGGGCCCATATAGGAATAGGGTGGTATTTGACCAGGGCCCATAAAGGAATAGGGTGGTATTTGACCAGGGCCCATAAAGGAATAGGGTGATATTTGACCAGGGCCCATAAAGGAATAGGTTTGTATTTGACCAGGGCCCATAAAGGAATAGGGTGGTATTTGACCAGGGCCCATAAAGGAATAGGGTGATATTTGACCAGGGCCCATAAAGGAATAGGTTTGTATTTGACCAGGGCCCATAAAGGAATAGGGTTGTATTTGACCAGGGCCCATAGAGGAATAGGGTGATATTTGACCAGGACCCATAAAGGAATAGGGTTGTATTTGACCAGGGCCCATAAAGGAATAGGGTGATATTTGACCATGGCCCATAAAGGAATAGTGTGCTATTTGACCAGGGCACATAAAGGAATAGGGTGATATTTGACCATGGCCCATAAAGGAATAGGTGTGGTATTTGACCAGGGCCCATAAAGGAATAGGGTGATATTATGACCAGGGCCCATAAAGGAATAGGGTGGTATTTGACCAGGGCCCATAGAGTAATAGGGTGGTATTTGACCAGGGCCCATAAAGGAATAGGTGTGGTATTTGACCAGGGCCAATAGAGGAATAGGGTGGTATTTGACCAGGGCCAATAGAGGAATAGGGTGGTATTTGACCAGGGCCCATAAAGGAATAGGGTGGTATTTGACCAGGGCCCATAAAGGAATAGGGTGGTATTTGACCAGGGCCCATAGAGGAATAGGGTGGTATTTGACCAGGGCCCATAAAGGAATAGGGTGGTATTTGACCAGGGCCCAGTTCCTCTGTCCAGTGTCTGTGTTATTTTGCTCATCTTAATATTTTCTTTTTATTGGCCAGTCTGAGATATGGCTTTTTCTTTGCAACTCTGCCTAGAAGGTCTAGCATCCCGGAGTCGCCTCTTCACTGTTGACGGTGAGACTGGTGTTTTCCCTGCTGCAGGTTTTGCAATAGTCTATTTAATGACGCTGCCAGTTGAGGACTTGTGAGGCGTCTGTTTGTCAATTTAGACACTCTAATGTACTTGTCCTCTTGCTCAGTTGTGTACCGGGGTTAGAGACAGTTTGTTCTATTCTGTGAAGCGAGCAGTACACAGTGTAGTACGAGATGGTCTTTTTCTTGGCAATTTCTCGCATGGAACAGACTTCATTTCTCAGAACAAGAATAGACTGATGAGTTTCATGAAAAAGTTCTTTGTTTCTGGTAATTTTGAGCCTGTAATCAAACCCACAAATGCTGATGCTCCAGATACTCAACTAGTGTAAAGAAGGCCAGTTTTATAGCTTCTTTAATCAGGACAACAGTTTTCAGCTGTGCTAACATAATGGCAAAAGGGTTTTCTAATGATCAATTATCCTTTTAAAAAGGATAAACTTGGATTAGCTAACACAATGTGCCATTGGAACACAGTATTGATGGTTTCTGATAATGGGCCTCTGTACACCTATGTAGATATTCCATAAAAAATCTGCCGTTTCCAGCTACAATAGTCATTTACAACATTAACAATGTCTACACTGTATTTCTGATCAATTTGATGTTATTTTAATGGACAAAAAAATTGCTTTTCTTTCAAAAACGAGGACATTTCTAAGTGACCCCAAACTTTTGAACGGTAGTGTAAATATATAATTAATTCTGGGAATCTGTTCAACAGGCATAACATTTTTCATGTATACCTATTTTCTATTGAATTCAATTATAACATACTTATGAAATTGACTAGAGATACATTTCCTCAGCCCCATCGCTCGTCTCTCAGCTGTTTTATCAAAACATCAGAGTTTCCTTGCTTCCATCATGTCACCTGGATGGTAGATGGTCCAATAATCCAGGTGACCTGTTATGTTTGCTAATGCTTTGGCCTTTTCCCCCGACACCTACACATCGGCCTTTCCACTGCTGCAGGTTATCCCTGCCTTTCCCCTGCTGCAGGTTATCCCTGCCTTTCCCCTGCTGCAGGTTATCCCAGCATTTCCCCTGCTGCAGGTTATCTCTGCCTTTCCCCTGCTGCAGGTTATACCTGCCTTTCCCCTGCTGCAGGTTATCTCAGTCTTTCCCCTGCTGCAGGTTATCCCAGCATTTCCCCTGCTGCAGGTTATCCCTGCCTTTCCCCTGCTGCAGGTTATCCCAGTATTTCCCCTGCTGCAGGTTATGCCTGTCTTTCCCCGGCTGCAGGTTATCCCTGTCTTTCTCCTGCTGCAGGT
>NC_074669.1:62899444-62912005 GCF_029448725.1 Salvelinus fontinalis
CCCCCCCCCCCCCCCCCACACACACACACACACACCATTATGAGGGGAGTGTGAAGGCACGGTTCTCACAACCATGAAGAGATGAGTATTATCAAACCAAGTCTAAAGGCCTTAAGCCTGAAGCCCTGTGTCTGAGAGTGGATAGGGTGTGTGTGTGTGTGTGTGTGTGTGTGTGTGTGTGTGTGTGTGTGTGTGTGTGTGTGTGTGTGTGTGTGTGTGTGTGTGTGTGTGTGTGTGTGTGTGTGTGTGTGTGTGTGTGTGTGTGTGTGTGTGTGTGTGTGTGTGTGTGTGTGTGTGCGTGTGATGTAGAAAAACTGATGGGTGCAAAGTAAAGGGTGAGTGAAAGTGAGTGAAGAGAGAGAGTTTAAAGAAAGAGCAGACATGAATCCTTTCACAGTTTCCCAGATGAAATTATAGTGAGAGGAGAGAGAGGGATATTAAGGAGGACATGAGATCTGCTATGAATACAACTGGAGAGGATGAATAAAGGAAACTGACGTCAGCCAAAGTGGAAGTTAAGTGAGGATAGAGAGGAGGTTAGAGAGGAGGTTAGAGAGATAGAGCGGAGGATAGAGAGGATGTTATCGAGGAGGTTAGAGAGGAGGTTAGAGAGGAGGTTAGAGAGATAGAGCGGAGGATAGAGAGGAGGTTAGAGAGATAGAGAGTAGGTTAGAGAGATAGAGAGGAGGTTAGACAGGAGGTTAGACAGGAGATTAGAGAGGAGGTTAGAGAGGAGGTTAGAGAGATAGAGAGGAGGTTAGAGAGGAGGTTAGAGAGGAGGTTAGAGAGATAGAGAGATAGAGAGGAGGTTAGAGAGATAGAGAGGAGGTTAGAGAGGAGGTTAGAGAGATAGAGAGGAGGTTAGAGAGGAGGTTAGAGAGATAGAGAGGAGGATAGAGAGGAGGTTAGAGAGATAGAGAGGAGGTTAGAGAGATAGAGAGGAGGATAGAGAGGAGGTTAGAGAGATAGAGAGGAGGTTAGAGAGATAGAGAGGAGGATAGAGAGGAGGTTAGAGAGATAGAGAGGAGGTTAGAGAGATAGAGAGGAGGATAGAGAGGAGGTTAGAGAGATAGAGAGGAGGTTAAAGAGGAGGTTAGAGAGGAGGTTAGAGAGGAGGTTAGAGAGGAGGTTAGAGAGATAGAGAGGAGGATAGAGAGGAGGTTAGAGAGATAGAGAGGAGGATAAGAGGAGGTTAGAGAGATAGAGAGATAGAGAGGAGGTTAGAGAGATAGAGAGGAGGATAGAGAGGAGGTTAGAGAGATAGAGAGATAGAGAGGAGGTTAGAGAGGAGGTTAGAGAGGAGGTTAGAGAGATAGAGAGATAGAGAGGAGGTTAGAGAGATAGAGAGGAGGTTAGAGAGGAGGTTAGAGAGATAGAGAGATAGAGAGGAGGTTAGAGAGATAGAGAGGAGGATAGAGAGGAGGTTAGAGAGATAGAGAGATAGAGAGGAGGTTAGAGAGGAGGTTAGAGAGGAGGTTAGAGAGATAGAGCGGAGGATAGAGAGGAGATTAGAGAGATAGAGAAGAGGTTAGAGAGATAGAGAGGAGGTTAGACAGGAGGTTAGACAGGAGATTAGAGAGGAGGTTAGAGAGGAGGTTAGAGAGATAGAGAGGAGGTTAGAGAGGAGGTTAGAGAGGAGGTTAGAGAGGAGGTTAGAGAGGAGGTTAGAGAGATAGAGAGATAGAGAGGAGGTTAGAGAGATAGAGAGGAGGTTAGAGAGGAGGTTAGAGAGATAGAGAGGAGGTTAGAGAGGAGGTTAGAGAGATAGAGAGGAGGATAGAGAGGAGGTTAGAGAGATAGAGAGGAGGTTAGAGAGATAGAGAGGAGGATAGAGAGGAGGTTAGAGAGATAGAGAGGAGGTTAGAGAGATAGAGAGGAGGATAGAGAGGAGGTTAGAGAGATAGAGAGGAGGTTAGAGAGATAGAGAGGAGGATAGAGAGGAGGTTAGAGAGATAGAGAGGAGGTTAAAGAGGAGGTTAGAGAGGAGGTTAGAGAGGAGGTTAGAGAGGAGGTTAGAGAGATAGAGAGGAGGATAGAGAGGAGGTTAGAGAGATAGAGAGGAGGATAAGAGGAGGTTAGAGAGATAGAGAGATAGAGAGGAGGTTAGAGAGATAGAGAGGAGGATAGAGAGGAGGTTAGAGAGATAGAGAGATAGAGAGGAGGTTAGAGAGGAGGTTAGAGAGGAGGTTAGAGAGATAGAGAGATAGAGAGGAGGTTAGAGAGATAGAGAGGAGGTTAGAGAGGAGGTTAGAGAGATAGAGAGATAGAGAGGAGGTTAGAGAGATAGAGAGGAGGATAGAGAGGAGGTTAGAGAGATAGAGAGATAGAGAGGAGGTTAGAGAGGAGGTTAGAGAGGAGGTTAGAGAGATAGAGCGGAGGATAGAGAGGAGATTAGAGAGATAGAGAAGAGGTTAGAGAGATAGAGAGGAGGTTAGACAGGAGGTTAGACAGGAGATTAGAGAGGAGGTTAGAGAGGAGGTTAGAGAGATAGAGAGGAGGTTAGAGAGGAGGTTAGAGAGATAGAGAGGAGATTAGAGAGGAGGTTAGAGAGGAGGTTAGAGAGATAGAGAGGAGGTTAGAGAGGAGGTTAGAGAGGAGGTTAGAGAGGAGGTTAGAGAGGAGGTTAGAGAGATAGAGAGGAGGTTAGAGAGGAGGTTAGAGAGGAGGATAAAGAGGAGGTTAGAGAGATAGAGAGGAGGTTAGAGAGATAGAGAGGAGGATAGAGAGATAGAGAGGAGGATAGAGAGGAGGTTAGAGAGATAGAGAGGAGGTTAGAGAGATAGAGAGGAGGATAGAGAGGAGGATAGAGAGGAGGTTAGAGAGATAGAGAGGAGGTTAAAGAGGAGGTTAGAGAGGAGGTTAGAGAGATAGAGAGGAGGATAGAGAGGAGGTTAGAGAGATAGAGAGGAGGATAGAGAGGAGGTTAGATAGATAGAGAGATAGAGAGGAGGTTAGAGAGATAGAGAGGAGGATAGAGAGGAGGTTAGAGAGATAGAGAGATAGAGAGGAGGTTAGAGAGGAGGTTAGAGAGGAGGTTAGAGAGGAGGTTAGAGAGATAGAGAGATAGAGAGGAGGTTAGAGAGGAGGTTAGAAAGGAGGTTAGAGAGATAGAGAGATAGAGAGATAGAGAGGAGGATAGAGAGATAGAGAGGAGGTTAGAGAGATAGAGAGGAGGATAGAGAGGAGGTTAGAGAGATAGAGAGGAGGTTAGAGAGATAGAGAGGAGGATAGAGAGGAGGTTAGAGAGATAGAGATAGAAAGGAGGTTAGGGAGAAAGAGATATAGAGAGTGGGTTAGATAGATAGCAAGGTTAGAGAGGAGGTTAGAGAGATATAGAGGAGGTTAGAGAGGAGGTTAGAGAGGAAGTTAGAGAGATAGAGAGGAGGTTAGATAGGAGGTTAGAGAGATAGAGAGGAGGTTAGAGAGGAATTTAGAGAGATAGAGAGGAGGTTAGAGAGGAGGTTAGAGAGGAGGAATGAGAGATAGAGATGAGGTTAGAGAGGAGGTTAGAGAGGAGGAATGAGAGATAGAGAGGTTAGAGAGGAGGTTAGAGAGGAGGTTAGATAGTAGGACAGAGAGGAGGTTAGAGAGGAGGTTAGAGAGGAGATTAGAGAGATAGAGAGGAGGTTAGAGAGGAGGTTAGAGAGATAGAGAGGAGATAAGAGAGGAGGTTAGAGAGGAGGTTAGAGAGATAGAGAGGAGGTTAGAGAGGAGATTAGAGAGATATAGAGGAGGTTAGAGAGGAGGTTAGAGAGATAGAGAGGAGGTTAGAGAGGAGGTTAGAGAGGAGGTTAGAGAGATAGAGAGATAGAGAGGAGGATAGAGAGGAGGTTAGAGAGATAGAGAGGAGGTTAGAGAGGAGGTTAGAGAGATAGAGAGATAGAGAAGAGGATAGAAAGGAGGTTAGAGAGATAGAGAGATAGAGAAGAGGATAGAGAGGAGGTTAGAGAGATAGAGATAGAAAGGAGGTTAGGGAGAAAGAGATATAGAGAGTGGGTTAGATAGATAGCAAGGTTAGAGAGGAGGTTAGAGAGATATAGAGGAGGTTAGAGAGGAGGTTAGAGAGGAAGTTAGAGAGATAGAGAGGAGGTTAGATAGTAGGTTAGAGAGATAGAGAGGAGGTTAGAGAGGAATTTAGAGAGATAGAGAGGAGGTTAGAGAGGAGGTTAGAGAGGAGGAATGAGAGATAGAGATGAGGTTAGAGAGGAGGTTAGAGAGGAGGAATGAGAGATAGAGAGGTTAGAGAGGAGGTTAGAGAGGAGGTTAGATAGTAGGACAGAGAGATAGAGAGGAGGTTAGAGAGGAGGTTAGAGAGGAGGAATGAGAGATAGAGGGGAGATTAGAGAGATAGAGAGGAGGACAGAGAGATAGAGGGGAGATTAGAGAGATAGAGAGGAGGTTAGAGAGGAGATTAGAGAGATATAGAGGAGGTTAGAGAGGAGATTAGAGAGATAGAGAGGAGGTTAGAGAGATAGAGAGGTTAGAGAGGAGATTAGAGAGGAGATTAGAGAGATAGAGAGGAGGTTAGAGAGTAGATTAGAGAGATAGAGAAGAGGTTAGAGAGGAGGTTAGAGAGGAGGTTAGAGAGATGGAGAGGAGATTAGAGAGGAGATTAGAGAGATAGAGAGTAGGTTGGAGAGATAGAGAGGTTAGAGAGGAGATTACAGAGATAGGGAGGAGGTTATAGAGGAGATTAGAGAGATAGAGAGGAGGTTAGAGAGATAGAGAGGAGGTTAGAGAGGAGGTTAGAGAGATAGAGAGGAGGTTAGAGAGGAGGTTAGAGAGATAGAGAGGAGGTTAGAGAGGAGGTTAGAGAGATAGAGAGGAGGTTAGAGAGGAGGTTAGAGAGATAGAGAGGAGGATAGAGAGGAGGTTAGAGAGATAGAGAGGAGGTTAGAGAGGAGATTAGAGAGGAGATTAGAGAGATATAGAGGAGGTTAGAGAGTAGATTAGAGAGATAGAGAAGAGGTTAGAGAGGAGGTTAGAGAGGAGGTTAGAGAGATGGAGAGGAGATTAGAGAGGAGATTAGAGAGATAGAGAGTAGGTTGGAGAGATAGAGAGGTTAGAGAGGAGGTTAGAGAGATAGAGAGGAGGTTAGAGAGATAGAGAGGAGGTTAGAGAGATAGAGAGGAGGTTATAGAGGAGGTTAGAGAGTAGATTAGAGAGATAGAGAAGAGGTTAGAGAGGAGGTTAGAGAGGAGGTTAGAGAGATGGAGAGGAGATTAGAGAGGAGATTAGAGAGATAGAGAGTAGGTTGGGAGAGATCTAGAGACTCTTAACTCTCGGCTTAACGCGCTCACTCGCTGAGACTCTCTCACGCTCTTCTTAGACTCGCTAGACGCGCTTCGGTAGAGCACTCGGATTAGAGCGCTAGCAGAGGTCGCGCACTCCGCTTAGAGCGCGAGCTTAGAGACGCGATTAGAGAGGAGGTTAGAGAGAGAGACTCTCTTCGCAAGCTCTCTCACTCTCACTTGATTCTCGCACGCTCTTGACGCGCTTCTCAGCCCTCTACGAGATAGAGAGGAGGTTAGAGAGGAGATTAGAGAGATAGAGAGGAGGTTAGAGAGGAGATTAGAGACGCTAGAGGCTTCGAGACGCGCTTCGAGAGTTAGAGAGGAGGTTAGAGAGATAGTGAGGCTGCGTACTCTCGCGCAGACTCTCACTCTCTTCGTACGCTCTCACGCGCTAGCTTAGACCTGCGAGACGCTCGGCGAGCTCTCGTCTCAGACGCTGCTCACGGCTTTGTCTCAGACGCGCGCACGCTCTTCTTAGACTCTCTTCGTCAGCTCGCTCACGCTCTTTTAGGAGCTCTCTGCGCAGGACGCTCTAGACAGGAGCTCTCGACAGGAGCTCTCTACTCAACGACACCGTCAGTCAACTCCCGTCCCAAACCCTCCCGCCCCCTACCTTCCCCATAATGGCCCCCCATTCCCCCACTGAGCCCTCACCAGAGCCCTCACAACCCCCTAGGCTAGCCGGGTGCATTTGGGACGAATGCCTCGTCTTTAAATTGTCAGTCAGATTTAAATACACACTGTTTCCTTTCATCCACTGAAAGGGTGCAGTAAATAGAAGTAAGCATCTCTCCAAATTAGGGACGTGAGAGTACGGTCTCCACATTGTAAACCATTTGTGTTCCCTGCAGTCACCCAGTCTGTGCACTCTATAATAAGCTGAGAAAAAGTTATAAATGTGAGGTTGTGTGTTTGTGTGTGTTTGTGTTTTGTTGTCAGTGTGAGATTGAGAGCTAAAAGTGTGTGTGTGGTACGTCCCTCTGCTCAGTTGTTAGTGTGTGTGTGTGTGTGTGCGTGTGTGTGTGTGTGTGTGTGTGTGTGTGTGTGTGTGTGTGTGTGTGTGTGTGTGTGTGTGTGTGTGTGTGTGTGTGTGTGTGTGTGTGTGTGTGTGTGTGTGTGTGTGTGTGTGTGTGAGAGAGGGCTGCTTGGAAGGGAACATGCTGTCATGGCTGAGAGAGAGCCAAGCCTGTTTAAATTACCTTCTGGCTTCCAAGCCTCTCATCTGCAACCTGGCAACAACATTCACTACCACTTCTCTGTCTCTCTGTCTCTCTGTTAAATTCACTACCACTTCTCTGTCTCTCTGTCTCTCTGTTAAATTCACTACCACCTCTCTCTCTCTCTGTCTCTCTGTTAAATTCACTACCACCTCTCTCTCTCTCTGTCTCTCTGTTAAATTCACTACCACCTCTCTCTCTCTCTGTCTCTCTGTTAAATTCACTACCACCTCTCTCTCTCTCTGTCTCTCTGTTAAATTCACTACCACCTCTCTCTCTCTCTGTCTCTCTGTTAAATTCACTACCACCTCTCTCTCTCTCTGTCTCTCTGTTAAATTCACTACCACTTCTCTCTCTCTCTGTCTCTCTCTCTCTCTGTCTCTCTGTTAAATTCACTACCACCTCTCTCTCTCTCTGTCTCTCTGTCAAATTCACTACCACTTCTCTGTCTCTCTCTCTCTCTGTCTCTCTGTTAAATTCACTACCACCTCTCTCTCTCTCTGTCTCTCTGTCAAATTCACTACCACTTCTCTCTCTCTCTCTCTCTCTCTCTCTGTCTCTCTGTTAAATTCACTACCACTTCCCTCTCTCTCTCTCTCTGTCTCTCTGTTAAATTCACTACCACCTCTCTCTCTCTCTGTCTCTCTGTTAAATTCACTACCACCTCTCTCTCTCTCTGTCTCTCTGTCAAATTCACTACCACTTCTCTCTCTCTCTCTCTGTCTCTCTGTTAAATTCACTACCACTTCTCTCTCTCTCTGTCTCTCTCTCTCTCTGTCTCTCTGTTAAATTCACTACCACCTCTCTCTCTCTCTGTCTCTCTGTCAAATTCACTACCACTTCTCTGTCTCTCTCTCTCTCTGTCTCTCTGTTAAATTCACTACCACCTCTCTCTCTCTCTGTCTCTCTGTCAAATTCACTACCACTTCTCTCTCTCTCTCTCTCTCTCTCTCTCTCTCTGTCTCTCTGTTAAATTCACTACCACTTCCCTCTCTCTCTCTCTCTGTCTCTCTGTTAAATTCACTACCACTTCTCTCTCTCTCTGTCTCTCTCTCTCTCTGTCTCTCTGTCAAATTCACTACCACCTCTCTCTCTCTCTGTCTCTCTGTTAAATTCACTACCACTTCTCTCTCTCTGTGTCTCTCTCTCTCTCTGTCTCTCTGTCAAATTCACTACCACCTCTCTCTCTCTCTGTCTCTCTGTTAAATTCACTACCACTTCTCTCTCTGTCTCTCTCTCTCTCTGTCTCTCTGTTAAATTCACTACCACTTCTCTCTCTGTCTCTCTCTCTCTCTGTCTCTCTGTCAAATTCACTACCACTTCTCTCTCTGTCTCTCTCTCTCTCTGTCTCTCTGTCAAATTCACTACCACTTCTCTCTCTGTCTCTCTCTCTCTCTGTCTCTCTGTCAAATTCACTACCACCTCTCTCTCTCTCTCTCTGTCTCTGTTAAATTCACTACCACTACTCTCAATTCAATTCAATTCAAGGGGCTTTATTAGCATGGGAAACATGTGTTAACATTGCCAAAGCAAATGAGGTAGACAATACACAAAAGTGAAACAAACAAAACGAATTAACAGTAAACATTACACATACAGAAGTTTCAAAACAATAAAGACATTATGAGTGTCATATTAAATATATACAGTGTTGTAACAATGTACAAATGGTTAAAGCACACAAGTTAAAATAAGTAAGCATAAATATGGGTTGTATTTACAATGGTGTTTGTTCTTCACTGGTTGCCCTTTTCTTGTGGCAACAGGTCACAAATCTTGCTGCTGTGATGGCACACTGTGGAATTTCACCCAGCAGATATGGGAGTTTATCAAAATTGGATTTGTTTTCGAATTCTTTGTGGATCTGTGTGATCTGAGGGAAATATGTGTCTCTAATATGGTCATACATTGGGCAGGAGGTTAGGAAGTGCAGCTCAGTTTCCACCTCATTTTGTGGGCAGTGAGCACATAGCCTGTCTTCTCTTGAGAGCCATGTGTGCCTACGGCGGCCTTTCTCAATAGCAAGTCTATGCTCACTGAGTCTGTACATAGTCAAAGCTTTCCTTAAGTTTGGGTCAGTCACAGTGGTCAGGTATTCTGCCACTGTATACTCTCTGTTTAGGGCCAAATAGCATTCTAGTTTGCTCTGTTTTTTTGTTAATTCTTTCAACGTTACTACACACATGTGGACTAGCAATGTTACTATACACATGTGGACTAGCAACGTTACTACACACATGTGGACTAGCAATGTTACTACACACATGTGGACTAGCAATGTTACTATACACATGTGGACTAGCAACGTTACTACACACATGTGGACTAGCAGCGTTACTATACACATGTGGACTAGCAATGTTACTACACACATGTGGACTAGCAATGTTACTACACACATGTGGACTAGCAACGTTACTACACACATGTGGACTAGCAACGTTACTATACACATGTGGACTAGCAACATTACTACACACATGTGGACTAGCAACGTTACTACACACATGTGGACTAGCAACGTTACTACACACATGTGGACTAGCAACGTTACTACACACATGTGGACTAGCAGCGTTACTATACACATGTGGACTAGCAACGTTACTACACACATGTGGACTAGCAATGTTACTACACACATGTGGACTAGCAATGTTACTATATACATGTGGACTAGCAATGTTACTATATACATATGGACTAGCAACGTTACTACACACATGTGGACTAGCAATGTTACTACACACATGTGGACTAGCAATGTTACTATATACATGTGGACTAGCAATGTTACTACACACATGTGGACTAGCTACGTTACCACACACATGTGGACTAGCAATGTTACTACACACATGTGGACTAGCAATGTTACTACACACATGTGGACTAGCAACGTTACTACACACATGTGGACTAGCAATGTTACTACACACATGTGGACTAGCAATGTTACTATATACATGTGGACTAGCAATGTTACTATACACATGTGGACTAGCAATGTTACTACACACATGTGGACTAGCAATATTACTATACACATGTGGACTAGCAATGTTACTATACACATGTGGACTAGCAATGTTACTACACACATGTGGACTAGCAATGTTACTATACACACGTGGACTAGCAACGTTACTACACACATGTGGACTAGCAGCGTTACTATACACATGTGGACTAGCAACGCTACTATACACATGTGGACTAGCAACGTTACTACACACACGTGGACTAGCAACGTTACTATATACATGTGGACTAGTGTTACGTTCCCCAGTTTCTGTGTTCTGTTTTGTATTTTAGTGTGTGTGTTTCAGGAGATGGCTTCCTGAAGTACTCCCCCAACCAGCTGATTGGTCAACCCCAGGCTAATTGGTGAGTGGAGCTGACCCCGCCCCCTCGTCAAGAAGCAGCTGACTCTAATCACCATTGCCACCTGAAGATAAAAGCCAGTGTTCTGCCCAGGATTGAGGATTGAGAGTAGAGAGAGAGAGGAGATGAGATTTGGAGTAGAGATTTGGAGATTGAGAGAGAAAAATTAGATTGTGATATAGTGTGGGTTGTGTATCAGAAAGTGTGGTATGTACTGTTGTTGTTGGTAGCATTTTTTCTATGTCCTGTGTTTGTGAGTGTTTGTGAAATCATTAATAATTACTCTGTTTCATTTGTTCCCAGGGGGGAAGGAGAAGGCACTTTGGGAGTGCTTAGGCAAGAGGCCCGCGGGCATACATATACCCGTAGTATATTTACTGTCTAGGCACACTAGGTAAGACCTGGGCGGACCACCCCCTGTATTTTGGTTAGGGCACCAGACGGTGCTAAGTTAGGTAAGTTAAGTGGGTAGGCAGGTTAGATAGGAGAGGGGGAACTTTGATATTTACTTTCTTTGCTTTGGTTCCGTCCAGCCCCTTTTCCCCATATTACCGTGTAAGAAAATAAATCCAAGTAAACGGTAAAATCTGCTTTTGTGTCATCCTTACTCGCACCTACAGTCCATACCTCTTGCACTTCAGAGAGTTGAGTTGTAGCAGGGAGTTGCGTTCCCTCTTCTCAGAGGCGTGCGTAACATAATGGGGGCTCATCCGGGATTCCATTAACCTGTTGGGGATGGGGGCGCTGTTTAGACTATTTATGCTAATTTGGCTAATTTTTTAAACGGCTTCCCACAAAATCCTTGATCGTACAATATGCATATTATTATTATTATTGGATAGAAAACAGTCTATAGTTTCTATAGGAGTTGAAATTTTGTCTCTAAGTGGAACAGAGCCCATTCTACAGCAATTTCCCTGACATGGAGTCAGATTTGAGAAATGTTGGCCACTCTTCTGAAGTCAGTTAAAGGGGCACTGTCGTTGCTATGACTATACGGACACTTCTTACGTCTTCCCCTGGATGCCTTTACGTGATGACGATTCCAACGGGGTCGATTGCGCGTTCACAGGCCCTACAAATGAAAAAACCCTGAAGCTAGTCATTCTTTGGGAGCTGCGTCATGAGCCTAGAGGACACCGGCGCGCACCTGTTCCAAGCGTTAGTTTAGCCTGTTATATTTCTCCGGTCATCTTTTCACTCGTTATAGGAGTTAAAAACATCATAAGGTAGTTAATTTAAAGCGTTTTATAGCAATTTATATCCGTTTAGTGCGATTTTGGGACATTTATTTTTGCAACGATGTGAAAAGTTGGGCACGCTTTTCAGTTCATCCCGAACGCAGTTGACATTTCCACATGGCAAGAGGACAGCTTTCCACCAAAAGACGATTTCTCCCAAGAAAGGATCCTTTGCCCAAGATACTGATGGAAGAACAGCTCAAGGTAGGACATTTTTATTATGATAAATCGTGTTTCTGTCGAAACATTTTAGTGGCTTAGGACGCCATGTTTTTTGACGTAGCTTCGCTTGGCGCAAACTGTATTGAAAAGTAAGGATAAATTAAAAAATGTAATAACCCAATTGTTTTAAGAATTAAATTGTCTATCAATCCCTGTCCACCCTGTATTTTTTAGTCACGTTTATGAGTATTTATGTATAAGAGTAGATCACTGTCTAAGTGGCGCAAGGACATTTTCTTTACCAGCTTGTCTACATTTCACATTGTCTAACCATGATTTTGGTGGCTAAATATAAACATTTTCGATCAAACTGTATATGCATGTTGTAATGTGATGTTACAGGAGTGTCATCGGAAGAATTCTGAGAAGGTTAGTGAAAAAATTAATATCTTTTGGCGATGTTGACTTTTATCGCTCACTTTGGCTAGAATCAATGCTGGGCTGCTATGTGCTATGTGCTACGCTAATATAACGATTTATTGTGTTTTCGCTGTAAGACACTTAGAAAATCTGAAATATTGTCTGTATTCACAGGATCTGTGTCTTTCGATTCGTGTATGCTGTGTATTTTTACGAAATGTTTGATGATTAGTAGTTAGGTAAACACGTTGCTCTAAGTAGTTTTTCTATTCCATTTGTGACGGTGGGTGCAATTGTAACCTATGCCATCTACCTGAAATATGCACTTTTTTCTAACAAAACCTATCCCATACCATAAATATGTTATCAGACTGTCATCTAATGAGTTTTTTTGTTGGTTAGGGGCTATAAATATCTTAGTTTAGCCGAATTGGTGATGGCTACTGGTGTTGGTGGACAAATAAAAGATGGTGGATTATGCTAATGTGTTTTTAGGTAATAGATGTACATCTTTACATATTGTGTCTTCCCTGTAAAACATTTTAAAAATCTGAAATGGTGGCTTTATTCACAAGATCTGTATCTTTCATCTGGTGTCTTGGACTTGTGATTTAATGATATTTAGATGCTACTATCTACTTGTGAAGCTATGCTAGCTATGCTAAACAGTGTGTGGGGGGTGGGGGGTGCTCCCGGATCCGGGTTTCTGAGGCAGTAGAGGTTTTAATGTGTGAAAGTTAAATATTTTAAAAAAATATTTTTTTTGAATTTCGCGGCACTGGTTTTTCAGTGGGGGGGGGGGGGGGGTGTGCCGCTAGCGCCACGCTGATCCTAGACAGGTTA
>NC_074669.1:62912105-62929605 GCF_029448725.1 Salvelinus fontinalis
AGGGAGACACATGAGGCAGGCATCTGCACCACACACACACACACACACAGGCCAATACACAGACACACACACAAATACACACAGGCAAATACACAGACACACACACACACACACACACACACAGGCCAATACACAGACACACACACAAATACACACAGGCAAATACACAGACACAAACACACACACACACACACACACACACACACACACACACACACACACACACACACACACACACACACACACACACACAGGCCAATACACAGACACACACACACACACACACACACACAGGCCAATACACAGACACACACACAAATACACACAGGCAAATACACAGACACAAACACACACACACACACACACACACACACACACACACACACACACACACACACACACACACACACACACACACACACACACACACCTATCACAGTTAAATATGGGAACGATTACCCATGAACTGACTGGTACAGTGAATCAGATTACTGTCACACACACATCACAGTTAAATATGGGAACGATTACCCATGAACTGACTGGTACAGTGAATCAGATTACTGTCACACACACCTATCACAGTTAAATATGGGAACGATTACCCATGAACTGACTGGTACAGTGAATCCAATTACTGTCACACACACCTATCACAGTGAAATGGAGCTACGAGCAGTGAAACCTTAGCCATTAAATTGAGACAAATGTCCTGTCAAATCAGACAGCCAGTATCGATGCCTACTTGTGTCGTTAATCTTCAGTTATTTAATGCATTTCACGGAGGTGCCAAACACACCATCACATCTACACAGAACATTAGTGAAACGTCAAAGAATTAAAGACCTAAAGTCCCAATTTAGACCAATTACAGCAGGTGTTCTACATGATGTGTCCTCCATAAATGACATTGCTCTTTTCAGAGCAAGCCCCCACAGACACCATAATCAATTCATAAGTTAACCTATAGCATTCATTCTCCCCTTTGAGAACACTTCTCTCTGAGACACGCACACAGATACGTCTTGGGTGGGGGGACATCTTTTTGTGATAGTAAATTCATCAGGGTTTTAACCCCCCTCCCTTATTAAATAATCAGAACACAACTTGAGTGAGATTAGGATAACATACAAAGAGTTTTACTATAACTTAGGCAGTGCATGGCTGGACCAACCATGTCCCGGGCACTGGGGAAGGAACATTTTAAAGGCCCGTATAATGGCATCGAAACAGAGCATTTTTTTTTTACAGCAATTCTACACATTTTGTCATGAGGAAGAGAGAAAACTTTGTCGTTTTAAAGCCTCAATGCCAATCATATCAAATGTTATTTGTCACACGTGCCGAATACAACAGGTGTAGACCTTACCGTGAAATGCTTACTTACAAGCTGTCACGTGTGCTCCCTCTCCGGTCTCTAGGTCACCAGGCTGCTCGTTATGGCGCACACCTGTCACCATCGTTACGTGCATTATGACACATCACCTGGAATCCATCACCTCCTTGATTACCTTCCCTATATATGTCACTCTCTTTGGTTCCTTCCCTATATATGTCACTCCCTTTGGTTCCTTCCCTATATCTGTCACTCCCTTTGGTTCCTTCCCTATATATGTCACTCCCTTTGGTTCCTGCCCCATATATGTCACTCCCTTTGGTTCCTTCCCTATATATGTCACTCCCTTTGGTTCCTTCCCTATATATGTCACTCCCTTTGGTTCCTTCCCTATATATGTCACTCCCTTTGGTTCCTTCCCTATATCTGTCACTCCCTTTGGTTCCTGCCCTATATATGTCACTCGCTTTGGTTCCTTCCCTATATATGTCACTCCCTTTGGTTCCTTCCCTATATATGTCACTCCCTTTGGTTCCTTCCCTATATATGTCACTCCCTTTGGTTCCTTCCCTATATATGTCACTCCCTTTGGTTCCTTCCCTATATATGTCACTCCCTTTGGTTCCTTCCCTATATATGTCACTCCCTTTGGTTCCTTCCCTATATATGTCACTCTCTTTGGTTCCTTCCCTATATATGTCACTCTCTTTGGTTCCTTCCCTATATATGTCACTCCCTTTGGTTCCTTCCCTATATATGTCACTCCCTTTGGTTCCTTCCCTATATATGTCACTCCCTTTGGTTCCTTCCCTATATATGTCACTCCCTTTGGTTCCTTCCCTATATATGTCACTCCCTTTGGTTCCTTCCCTATATATGTCACTCTCTTTGGTTCCTTCCCTATATATGTCACTCCCTTTGGTTCCTGCCCTATATATGTCACTCGCTTTGGTTCCTTCCCTATATATGTCACTCCCTTTGGTTCCTTCCCTATATATGTCACTCCCTTTGGTTCCTTCCCTATATATGTCACTCCCTTTGGTTCCTTCCCTATATATGTCACTCCCTTTGGTTCCTTCCCTATATATGTCACTCCCTTTGGTTCCTTCCCTATATATGTCACTCCCTTTGGTTCCTTCCCTATATATGTCACTCTCTTTGGTTCCTTCCCTATATATGTCACTCTCTTTGGTTCCTTCCCTATATATGTCACTCCCTTTGGTTCCTTCCCTATATATGTCACTCCCTTTGGTTCCTTCCCTATATATGTCACTCCCTTTGGTTCCTTCCCTATATATGTCACTCCCTTTGGTTCCTTCCCTATATATGTCACTCCCTTTGGTTCCTTCCCCAGGAGTCATTGTTTCTGTTTCTGTTTCATGTCTGTGTGCTGTTCGTGTTTCTTGTTTTGTATTATGTTCCGTTTATTTATTAAAACACTCACTCCCTGAACTTGCTTCCTGACTCTCAGCGCACATCGTTACAGAATGACACCTCACCAAAGGGAAGCATCAGGGAGTGTTTTTTGGGGGTTTTGTTTTGGAGATGATGTCGGGCCCGGGTGTCAGAACCGGAGCTACCCGGGAGGCCTCAGACGGTTTGTCAAATTCCGATGCCTCTTCAGGTTCAACGGGTTCCCCTGCCTCAGCGGGATCGATAGGTTCCGCTGTCTGAGCTGGCTCTACAGGCTGCCATACCTCAGCGGGATCGATAGGCTGCCATGCCTCAGCGGGATCGATAGGCTCCCCTGCCTCACCTGGCTCGACAGGCTGCCATGCCTCAGCGGGATCGATAGGTTCCGCTGCCTCGACAGGTTTCCGTGCCTCAGCTGGTGAACAGGTTTCCATGCCTCAGCTGGTGAACAGGTTCCCGTGCCTCGAGCGAGGCAACCAGGGAGGTCTCAGCCGGCTCATAAGACTCTCATTCCTCAGCCGGGTTCGTCAGGTTTCTGAGCCTCAGCGGAGGCGACCGGTCCGCTCCTGATCCCTGGGGATCGTCATCTTGGTCGGCGTTCTGCGGCTGAAGGCGACACTCACCTAGACTCCTTGATTACCTGCCCTTTATATGTCACTCCCTTTGGTTGCTTCTCCAGGGGTCATTGTTTCTGTTTCATGTCTGTTCCAGTTTCTTGTTTTGTATTATGTTCTATTATTTCTTAAAACACTCACTCCCTGAACTTGCTTCTCGACTCTCTGAGCACATAGTAACACAAGCCCTTAAAACTTCTTATGGCTGCAAGGCAAAGTGTTGAGTAGCCAGTGAAATCGTGCCCATTTCAAACGGCCTCCTACTCAAATCTTGCTCGTACAATATGAATATTATTATTCTTTTTGGATAGAAAACACTTTCTAATTTCTAAAAGAGTTGGAATTATTTCTCTGAGTGAAACAGAAGTCCTTCTGCAGCACTTTTCCTGACCAGGAAGTGAAATGTCAGAAATCGATGCTCTTTTCAACTTGATGCCTATACATGGTCTTGACACTTAGGAGTCTGCTGACACTCTATACGCCTTCCTATTGGTGTAAAGAGGATGTCAGAGAAGACATTTTTGTGCTCCTCTTGGTCTGTGATGGAAAAAAAACTATTTCTTTGACGTGACCGTCCACTTCCGGTACTCTGAAGGAAGTGGGATTGACTTCTGTTTTGCCTTGGTAACGAACGGCTAACGTCTCCGGCTCGAATCTTTTTTGATACATGTGACCATATCATCGTAATGTATGTTTTTTCAATATAGTTTAATCAGATTATTGAAACTTTATTCGGGAGTTTTGCCATGTTCCGTCCTCTGACTGTGTTTACGTTGGAGAAATTTATGCCACTCGGCTAGTGCCAATGCTAATTGAAGAGGGAAATTTGCCATTCTGAATCGAAACAACGACTCATCTGGACAGAGGACACCTTCTTCAACATTCTGATGAAAGATCAGCAAAAGTAAGACCCATTTTATGATGTTATTTCATATATCTGTCGTGCATGTGAACTGGCCGTGGGCGCCCAATTATTTCTGTCTATTGTAGCTTCGCTAATATAGCGATACATTTTGTTTTCGCTGTAAAACACTTAATAAATCGGAAATATTGTTTGGAATCACAAGATGCCTGTCTTTCAATTGCTGCAGACTATGTATTTTTCAGAAATGTTTTATGATGAGTAATTAGCTATTTGACATTGGTGTCTGTAAATATTATGGCTGCTTTCGGTGCAATTTCGGATTGTAGCTGAAATGTAAACTATGGTTTATACATGAAATATGCACATTTTTCGAACAAAACATGTGCTATACAATAAATATGTTATCAGACTGTCATCTGATGAATTTGTTTCTTGGTTAGTGGCTATTTATATCTTTATTTGGTCGAATTTGTGATATCACCTGATGGAGTAAGAAACTGATGGAGTTAGAAAAGTGGTGTCTTTTGCTAACGTGGTTAGCTAATATATTTACATATTTTGTCTTCCCTGTAAAACATTTAAAAAATCGGACATGTTGGCTTGATTCACAAGATGTGCACATTTCATCTGGTTTCTTGGACTTGTTAATGTGTGAAAGTTAAATATTTAAAAAAAAATAGATTTTGAATTTCGCGCCCTGCACTTTGAGCTGGATGTTGTCATAAGTGTACCGGTGTCGGGTTGCCCCCGTAAAAGGTTAACTTCTTATGGCTGCAGGGGCAGTATTGAGTAGCTTGGATGAAAGGTGCACAAAGGTGCCCAGAGTAAACTGCCTGCTCCTCAGTTCCAGTTGCTAATATATGCATAGTATTATTCGTAATGGATAGAAAACACTCTGAAGTTTCTAAAACTGTTTGAATGATGTCTGAGAGTATAACAGAACTCATATGGCAAGCAAAAACCCGAGAAAAAATCCAAACGGGAAGTGGGAATTCTGAGGTTGGTCGATTTTCAACACAGCCCCTATTGAACACACAGTGGGATATGGATGAGTTTGCACTTCCTACGGCTTCCACTAGATGTCAACAGTCTGTAGAACCTTGTCTGATTCCTCTACTGTGAAGTGGGGCCGAAGGAGACAGTAAATAGTCAGGTCTACCATGACCTGGCCATGCTCTGACCATGCGCGTTCACATGAGAGGGAGCTCTGTTCCATCACACATCTGAAGTCAATGTAATTCTCCGGTTGGAACGTTACTGAAGATTTATGTTAACAACATTCTAAAGATTGATTCAACACATCGTTTGACATGTTTCTACTGACTGTTACGGAACTTTTTGACATTTCGTCAGCTTTTAGTGAACGCGCTTTCTGACTTTGGATTTGTTTACGCTAACAAAAATAGCTATTTGGCCGAACAAAACGAATATTTCTTGTGGAAGTGGGAGTCCTGGGAGTGCATTCCGACGAAGATCAGCAAAGGTAAGTGAAGATTTATAATGCTTTTTATGAGTTTTTTTGACTGCCCAATTTGGCGGGTAACTGTATGGCTTACTTTTGTGGCTGAACGCTGTTCTCAGATGATTGAATATTGTGCTTTTGCCGTAAATCTTTTTGAAATCTGACACAGCGGTTGCATTAAGAACAAGTGTATCTTTAATTCCATGTAAAACATGTATCTCTCATCAAAGTTTATGATGAGTATTTATGGTATTTGACGTGGCTCTCTGCAATTTCTCCGGATATTTCGGAGGCATTTCTGAACATGGCGCCAATGTAAACTGAGGTTTTTGGATATAAATATGCACATTATCGAACAAAACATACATGTATTGTGTAACATTAATGTAATGGACATACACAAAATAGTTTAAATTGGTGAAGTGAAATGTAAAATATAAGTTGTTATAAAAAATGTAAACATTTTAAAAATGGAAAAGTGGTGCGTGCATATGTATTCACCCCCTTTGCTATGACGTCCCTAAACAAGATCTGGTGCAACCAATTACCTTCAGAAGTCACATAATTAGTTAAATAAAGTCCACCTGTGTGCAATCTAAGTGTCACATGATCTGTAATGTGATCTCAGTATATTTACACCTGTTCTGAAAGACCCCAGAGTCTGCAACACCACTAAGCAAGAGGCACCACCAAGCAAGCAACAAGGAGCTCTCCAAACAGGTCAGGGACAAAGCTGTGGAGAAGTACAGATCAGGGTTATAAAAAAATATCTGAAACTTTGACCATCCCACGGAGCACCATAAAATCCATTATTAAAAAATGGAAAGAATATGGCACCACAACAAACCTGCCAAGAGAGGGCCGCACACCAGGCAAGGAGGGCATTAATCAGAGAGGCAACAAAGAGACCAAAGATAACCCTGAAGGAGCTGCAAAGCTCCAAAGCAGAGATTGGAGTATCTGTCCATAGGACCACTTTAAGCTGTACACTCCACAGAGCTGGGCTTTACGGAAGAGTGGCCAGAAAAAAGCCATTGCTATAAGAAAAGAATAAGCAAACATGCTTGGTGTTTGCCAAAAGGCATGTGGGAGACTCCCCAAACATATGAAAGAAGGGACTCTGGCCAAATGAGACTAAAATTTAGCTTTTTGGCAAACAAGGAAAACACTATTTCTGGTGCAAACCTAACACCTCTCATCACCCCGAGAACACCATCCCCACAGTGAAGCATGGTGGTGGCACCATCATGCTGTGGGGATGTTTTCATTGGCAGGGACTGGGAAACTGGTCAGAATTGAAGGAATGATGGATGGCGCTAAATACAGGGAAATTCATTAGGGGAAACCTGTTTCAGTCTTCCAGAGATTTGAGACTGGGACGGAGGTTCACCTTCCAGCAGGACAATGACCCTAAGCATACTGCTAAAGCAACACTCGAGTGGTTTAACGGGAAACATTTAAATGTCTTGTAATAGCCTAGTCAAAGCCCAGACCTCAATCCAATTGAGAATCTGTGGTATGACTTAAAGATTGCTGTACCAGCGGAACCCATACAACTTGAAGGAGCTGTTTTGCCTTGAAGAATGTCCCACAATCCCAGTAGCTAGATGTGCCAAAGTTATAGAGACATACCCCAAGAGACTTGCAGCTGTAATGGCTGCAAAATGTGGCTCTACAAAGTATTTACTTTGGGGGGGAGGAAATAGTTATGCATGCTCAAGTTTTCAGTTTTTTTTGTCTTATTTCTTGTTTGTGTCACAATAAAACATATTTTTGCATCTTCAAAGTGATAGGTGTGTTTTGTAAATCAAATGATACGAACTGTCAAAAAAAATCAATTTTAATTCCAGGTTGTACGGCAACAACATAGGAAGAATACCAAGGAGGGTGAATACTTTCACAAGACACTGTATTGAGTTCTCCCTGTAATACATCTGTGGAAACCACTCAGAGATCCCCTGAATTAGAGGGACACAATATGAGCAAATGAAAATACAAAGAAAGTAAAGAAACACCATATCAATACATCTAAATGGTTTGATTAACAGCCACAGGCCACGCTAGAGAGATGCTCTTACTAATCAGGGACCTAAAAACAGCAATTATGTCTGATTCACTGGCAGCTACAGGAGGATTGTTACACAAGACTGGATCTGGAGAAGAGGGGAGGAGAGGAGAGAACAGAAGAGGAGCGGAGAGGAGATGAGAGGAGAGAAGAGGAGAGGAGAGAAGAGAAGAGGCTAGGAGAGAACAGAAGAGGAGAGGAGAGAACAGAAGAGGGGAGGAGAGAACAGAAGAGGAGAGAACAGAAGAGGAGAGAACAGAAGAGGAGAGGAGAGAACAGAAGAGGGGGGGAGAGAACAGAAGAGGGGAGGAGAGAACAGAAGAGGGGAGGAGAGAACAGAAGAGGAAAGACGATAACAGAAGAGTAGAGAACAGAAGAGGGGAGGAGAGAACTGAAGAGGGGAGGAGAGAACAGAAGAGGAAAGACGACAACAGAAGAGGAGAGAACAGAAGAGGGGAGGAGAGAACTGAAGAGGGGAGGAGAGAACAGAAGAGGAAAGACGATAACAGAAGAGGAGAGAACAGAAGAGGGGAGGAGAGAACTGAAGAGGGGAGGAGAGAACAGAAGAGGGGAGGAGAGAACTGAAGAGGAGAGGAGAGGAGAGGAGAGAAGAGGAGAGGAGAGAACAGAAGAGGCTAGGAGAGAACAGAAGAGGCTAGGAGAGAACAGAAGAGGAGAGGAGAGAACAGAAGAGGCTAGGAGAGAACAGAAGAGGAGAGGAGAGAACAGAAGAGGAGAGGGGAGAACAGAAGAGGGGAGGAGAGAACAGAAGAGGAGAGGAGAGAACAGAAGAGGAGAGAGAACAGAAGAGGAGAGGAGAGAACAGAATAAGGAGAGAACAGAAGAGGAGAGGAGAGAACAGAAGAGGAGAGGAGAGAACAGAAGAGGAGAGGAGAGAACAGAAGAGGAGAGAGAACAGAAGAGGAGAGGAGAGAACAGAAGAGGAGAGGAGAGAACAGAAGAGGAGAGAGAACAGAAGAGGAGAGGAGAGAACAGAATAAGGAGAGAACAGAAGAGGAGAGGAGAGAACAGAAGAGAAGAGGAGAGAACAGAAGAGGAGAGGAGAGAACAGAAGAAGAGAGGAGAAAACAGAAGAGGAAAGAAGAGAACAGAAGAGGGGAGGAGAGAACAGAAGAGGCAAGACGATAACAGAAGAGGAGAGAACAGAAGAGGAGAGGAGAGAAGAGGAGAGGAGAGAACAGAATAGGAGAGGAGAGAAGAGGAGAGGAGAGAACAGAAGAGGCTAGGAGAGAACAGAAGAGGCTAGGAGAGAACAGAAGAGGAGAGGAGAGAACAGAAGAGGGGAGGAGAGAACTGAAGAGGGGAGGAGAGAACTGAAGAGGGGAGGAGAGAACAGAAGAGGAAAGACGATAACAGAAGAGGAGAGGAGAGAACAGAAGAGGAGAGGAGAAAATAGAAGAGGAAAGAAGAGAACAGAAGAGGGGAGGAGAGAACAGAAGAGGAAAGACGATAACAGAAGAGGAGAGGAGAGAACAGAAGAGGAGAGGAGAGAACAGAATAGGAGAGGAGAGAACAGAAGAGGACAGGACAGGGGAGAAGAGGAGAGGAGAGAACAGAAGAGGCTAGGAGAGAACAGAAGAGGGGAGGAGAGAACAGAAGAGGAGAGGAGAGAACAGAAGAGGAGAGGAGAGAACAGAAGTGGAGAGGAGAGAACAGAAGAGGAGAGGAGAGAACAGAAGAGGGGAGAACAGAAGAGGAGAGAGAACAGAAGAGGGGAGGAGAGAACAGAAGAGGAGAGGAGAGAACAGAAGAGGAGAGGAGAGGAGAGAAGAGGAGAGGAGAGAACAGAAGAGGGGAGGAGAGAACAGAAGAGGAGAGGAGAGAACAGAAGAGGAGAGGAGAGAACAGAAGAGGAGAGGAGAGGAGAGAAGAGGAGAGGAGAGAACAGAAGAGGAGAGGAGAGAACAGAAGAGGGGAGGAGAGAACAGAAGAGGAGAGGAGAGAACAGAAGAGGGGAGAACAGAAGAGGAGAGAGAACAGAAGAGGGGAGGAGAGAACAGAAGAGGAGAGGAGAGAACAGAAGAGGAGAGGAGAGGAGAGAAGAGGAGAGGAGAGAACAGAAGAGGGGAGGAGAGAACAGAAGAGGAGAGGAGAGAACAGAAGAGGAGAGGAGAGAACAGAAGAGGAGAGGAGAGGAGAGAAGAGGAGAGGAGAGAACAGAAGAGGAGAGGAGAGAACAGAAGAGGGGAGGAGAGAACAGAAGAGGAGAGGAGAGAACAGAAGAGGAGAGGAGAGAACAGAAGAGGAGAGGAGAGGAGAGAAGAGGTGAGGAGAGAACAGAAGAGGAGAGAACAGAAGAGGAGAGGAGAGAACAGAAGAGGAGAGGAGAGAACAGAAGAGGAGAGGAGAGAACAGATGAGGGGAGGAGAGAACAGAAGAGGAGAGAACAGAAGAGGGGAGGAGAGAACAGAAGAGGCTAAGAGAGAACAGAAGAGGAGAGGAGAGAACAGAAGAGGAGAGGAGAGAACAGAAGAGGGGAGGAGAGAACAGAAGAGGAGAGAACAGAAGAGGAGAGGAGAGAACAGAAGAGGAGAGGAGAGAACAGAAGAGGGGAGGAGAGAACAGAAGAGGAAAGACGAGAACAGAAGAGGAGAGAACAGAAGAGGGGAGGAGAGAACAGAAGAGGCTAGGAGAGAACAGAATAAGGAGAGGAGAGAACAGAAGAGGGGAGGAGAGAACAGAAGAGGAGAGAACAGAAGAGGGGAGGAGAGAACAGAAGAGGAGAGGAGAGAACAGAAGAGGAGAGGAGAGAACTGAAGAAGGGAGGAGAGAACAGAAGAGGAGAGGAGAGAACAGAAGAGGAGAGGAGAGAGCTGAAGAGGGGAGGAGAGAACAGAGTAAGAAGAGCAGAGAAAGGAAAAGTAAGAAGGGCAGAGAAAGGAAGAGAACAGAGAATATATAAGACGCATCTCTTCCTTCTTCTGTTTTCTCTGACACACTGAGGCCAGTGAAGAGGAGACCTGTGATTGGTGAGCAGAGCAACAGAGCAACAGAGTTTGGGAGATTATCAGGACCAATTAAACCGGAGTCTGGGAGCCAGATTCTGGGAGCCAGGCCATGACACAAGGCTTTGGACGGTAATACAAGTACCCTAATCACCCTGATTTTCAACTGGGAGCCAATGAAGAGAAAATCAAACAACTGATAAAGGTATATTCTACTACTATCACCTCACCTTTAAATACAGGTATATTCTACTACTATCACCTCACCTTTAAATACAGGTATATTCTACTACTATCACCTCACCTTTAAATACAGGTATATTCTACTACTATCACCTCACCTTTAAATACAGGTATATTCTACTACTATCACCTCACCTTTAAATTAAATACAGGTATATTCTACTACTATCACCTCACCTTTAAATACAGGTATATTCTACTACTATCACCTCACCTTTAAATTAAATACAGGTATATTCTACTACTATCACCTCACCTTTAAATACAGGTATATTCTACTACTATCACCTCACCTTTAAATACAGGTATATTCTACTACTATCACCTCACCTTTAAATAAATGTATATTCTACTACTATCACCTCACCTTTAAATACAGGTATATTCTACTACTATCACCTCACCTTTAAATAAAGGTATATTCTACTACTATCACCTCACCTTTAAATACAGGTATATTCTACTACTATCACCTCACCTTTAAATACAGGTATATTCTACTACTATCACCTCACCTTTAAATACAGGTATATTCTACTACTATCACCTCACCTTTAAATAAAGGTATATTCTACTACTATCACCTCACCTTTAAATACAGGTATATTCTACTACTATCACCTCACCTTTAAATACAGGTATATTCTACTACTATCACCTCACCTTTAAATACAGGTATATTCTACTACTATCACCTCACCTTTAAATACAGGTATATTCTACTACTATCACCTCACCTTTAAATACAGGTATATTCTACTACTATCACCTCACCTTTAAATAAAGGTATATTCTACTACTCTATCATCTCATTTAAATACAGGTATATAACCTCACCTTTAAATAATGTTATTAGTTGTCATCCTAGTAATTTACATCTGTGACTGGTTGCACTTCCTTCTACAAAGCCTTCTTCATTCCTGAACTAGCTAGTTAATAGATGCTAGGCAATTACCAGCTGCTAGGTATTTACTATGTAATTACCAGTTACTAGCTAGTTAATAAATGCTAGGCAATTACCAGCTGCTAGGTATTTACTATGTAATTACCAGTTACTAGGTAGTTACTATGTAATTAATAGTTACTAGGTAATTTGTTACTAGTTAGTAAATATGTACTAGCTATTTACTAGTTACTAGGTAGTTAATAGTAATTACTAGTTACTAGGTAGTTAATAGTTACTAGGTAATTACTAGCTACGAGGTAGTTCATAGTTACTAGGTAATTGCTAGTTAAATGTCATTACTAGTTACTAGGTAGTTAATAGTGACTAGGTAATTACTAGCTACTAGGTAGTTCATAGTTACTAGGTAATTGCTAGTTAAATGTAATTACTAGTTACTAGGTAGTTAATAGTGACTAGGTAATTACTAGCTACGAGGTAGTTCATAGTTACCGGATAATGACTAGTTGCCAGGCAACTACTAGGTAATAATTGTGTCGAGAATGACATAGAAATGAATTGGATAGACGGTTCATGAGGAGCTAATTAACAAGTACTTACGGGGTGTAATTTCCCACAGCTCTATCTTTCTTAAACACCTTGTCATTAGAGATAACGATTCAGAGAAAATAAATCATTTTTACTACTTACGTTGTCGTTCCCTTTTCAGACGACAGATCACAGAGATATAATACCGTTCGTGAATAATCCCCTCATTCTGGTAGCAATTATGATGTCATAGTGGCTGTTCACAATTATGATGTCATAGTGGCTGTTCACAATTATGATGTCATAGTGGCTGTTCACAATTATGATCAAGTAATGTACGTAGTGATGTCATAGTGGCTGTTCACAATTATGATCAAGTAATGTACGTAGTGATGTCATAGTGGCTGTTCACATGGTTGAATTGACGTACACTACAACTCTTTCAAAGCAGAGAGAATTCATGATTTAGGTTACACTACCATTACATTCACCTATAGATTAATTAATGATTATGATTTAGGTTACACTACCATTATATTCACCTATAGATTAATTCACTGTTATGATTTAGGTTACACTACCATTATATTCACCTATAGATTAATTAATGGTTATGATTTAGGTTACACTACCATTACATTCAGCTATAGATTAATGATTATGATTTAGGTTACACTACCATTACATTCACCTATAGATTAATTCACTGTTATGATTTAGGTTACACTACCATTACATTCACCTATAGATTAATTCACTGTTATGATTTAGGTTACACTACCATTACATTCACCTATAGATTAATTAATGGTTATGATTTAGGTTACACTACCATTACATTCACCTATAGATTAATTCACTGTTATGATTTAGGTTACACTACTATTACATTCACCTATAGATTAATTAATGGTTATGATTTAGGTTACACTACCATTACATTCAGCTATAGATTAATTCACTGTTATGATTTAGGTTACACTACCATTACATTCACCTATAGATTAATTCACTGTTATGATTTAGGTTACACTACCATTATATTCACCTATAGATTAATTAATGGTTATGATTTAGGTTACACTACCATTACATTCAGCTATAGATGTGACATAAAGTACAAGGTATTTTGTTCCTCCCACGTTCCACCTGATAACACAGTGTTGTTTAACCCCTAATAGCCTCTTCTCTATGATATCTACCATTACAACTGTTTTAGATGGCAATAACACGCATCGTCTAGCTTTTTGATTCTCTGTTTTAGGACACCTGGGGGTATCAGAAACAACATGGACCATCTAGCTTTTTGATTCTCTGTTTTAGGACACCTGTGGGTATCAGAAACAACATGGACCATCACCATTATATTCACCTATAGATGGGAAATCAAGTATAAGGTATTCTCTTGTACCTTCCTCTCACGTTTCATTATGTCACAGAGTTTTTTAAAGAATAGAGTAGAGCAGAGTAGAGTAGAGTAGAATAGAGTAGAGTAGAATATAGTAGAGTAGAGTAGAGCAGAGTAGAATATAGTAGAGTAGAGTAGAATAGAGTAGAGTAGAATATAGTAGAGTGTAGTAGAATAGAGTAGAGTAGAATATAGTAGAGTAGAGTAGAATAGAGTAGAGTGTAGTAGAATAGAGTAGAGTAGAATATAGTAGAGTAGAGTGTAGTAGAATAGAGTAGAGTAGAATATAGTAGAGTAGAGTAGAATAGAGTAGAGTGTAGTAGAATAGAGTAGAGAAGAATATAGTAGAGTAGAGTGTAGTAGAGTATAATATAGTAGAGTAGAGAAGAGAAGAGTAGAGTAGAGCATAATAGAATATAGTAGAATATAGTAGAGAAGAGTAAAGCAGAGTAAAGTAGAGTAGAATAGAGTAGAGTACATTTAGAATAGAGTAGAGCAGATTAGAAAATAGTAGAATAGAGTAGAGTAGAGTAGAGTAGAGTAGAATAGAGTAGAATAGAGTAGAGTAGAGTAAAGTAGAATAGAGTAGAGTACATTTAGAATAGAGTAGAGCAGAGTAGAACATAGTAGAATAGACTAGAGCAGAGCAGAGTAGAGTAGAGTAGAGTAGAGTAGAATACAGTAGAATAGAGTAGAGTAGAGTAGAATACAGTAGAATAGAGTAGAATAGAGTAGAGTAGAGCAGAGCAGAGTAGAGTAGAGTAAAATAGAGTAGAATAGAGTAGAGTAGAATATACTAGAGTAGAGTGTAGTAGAGTATAATATAGTAGAGTAGAGAAGAGTAGAGTAGAGCATAATAGAATATAGTAGAATATAGTAGAGAATAGTGGAATAGAATATAGTAGAATAGAGTAGAGTAGAATAGAGTAGAGTAAAATATAGTAGAATATAGTAGAGCAGAGTAGAGTAGAATATAGTAGAGTAGAGTAGAATATAATATAGTAGAATAGAGTAGAGAAGAGTAGAGAAGAATAGAATATAGTAGAATAGAGTAGAGAATAAAATAGTAGAGTAGAGTAGAATATAGTACAGTATAATATAGTAGAGTAGAATATAGTAGAGAAGAATATAGTAGAGTATAATAGAGTAGAACATAATATAGTAGAGTAGAATAGAATAGAGTAGAAAATAATATAGTAGAGTAGAATAGAATATAGTAGAGTAGAATAGAGTAGAGTAGAATAGAGTAGAATAGAGTAGAATATAGTAGAGTAGAATAGAGTAGAAAATAATATAGTAGAGTAGAATAGAGTAGAAAATAATATAGTAGAGTAGAATAGAGTAGCGTAGAATAGAGTATAATATAATGTAGTAGAGTAGAATAGAGTAGAGTAAAGTAGAGTAGAATAGAATAGAACTTCATTGATGCCAACTTGGTAAATTGTTTGATCACCACAAGCATCAGCAATGATTACAGAGACAACAATCCTAAACACATTATAAAAACACACTTAAAGAGACCTGCACCTAATACGGAACCCAAACCGGCTGCGCGCGCCATCGTGCGCTACCGTGCGCTATTGTGCATACATTTATTTTGTCCCCCTACACCAAACGCGATCACGACACGCAGGTTAAAATATCAAAACAAACTCTGAACCAATGACAATAATTTGGGGACAGGTCGAAAAGCATTAAACATGTATGGCAATTTAGATAGTTAGCTTGCACTTGCTAGCTAACGTTAATTTGTCCTATTTAGCTAGCTTGCTGTTGCTAGCTAATTTGTCCTGGGATATAAACATCGAGTTGTTATTTTACCTGAAATGCACAAGGACCTCTACTCCGACAATTAATCCACACATAAAACGGCCAACCGAATCGTTTCTAGTCATCTCTTCTCCTTCCAGGCTTTTTCATCGTTTAACTTATATGGTGATCGCATCTAAACTTTCATTGTATTACCACGACAACCGGGAACAAAGTTCGTCTTTCAATCACCCACGTGGGTATAACCAATGAGGAGATGGCACGTGGGTACCTGCTTCTATAAACCAATGAGGAGATGGCACGCGGGTACCTGCTTCTATAAACCAATGAGGAGATGGCACGTGGGTACCTGCTTCTATAAACCAACGAGGAGATGGCTCGTGGGTACCTGCTTCTATAAACCAATGAGGAGATGGCACGTGGGTACCTGCTTCTATAAACCAATGAGGAGATGGCACGTGGGTACCTGCTTCCATAAACCAATGAGGAGATGGCACGTGGGTACCTGCTTCTATAAACCAACAGGGAGATGGCACTTGGGTACCTGCTTCTATAAACCAATGAGGAGATGGCACGTGGGTACCTGCTTCTATAAACCAATGAGGAGATGGCACGTGGGTACCTGCTTCTATAAACCAACGGGGAGATGGCACGTGGGTACCTGCTTCTATAAACCAACGGGGAGATGGCACGTGGGTACCTGCTTCTATAAACCAACGGGGAGATGGCACGTGGGTACCTGCTTCTATAAACCAACGAGGAGATGGCACGTGGGTACCTGCTTCTATAAACCAACGGGGAGATGGCACGTGGGTCCCTGCTTCTATAAACCAACGGGGAGATGGCACGTGGGTACCTGCTTCTATAAACCAACGGGGAGATGGCACGTGGGTACCTGCTTCTATAAACCAACGGGGAGATGGCACGTGGGTACCTGCTTCTATAAACCAACGGGGAGATGGCACGTGGGTACCTGCTTCTATAAACCAACGGGGAGATGGCACGTGGGTACCTGCTTCTATAAACCAACGGGGAGATGGCGCATGGGTACTTGCTTCTATAAACCAACGGGGAGATGGCACGTGGGTACCTGCTTCTATAAACCAACGGGGAGATGGGAGAGGCAAGAGTTGCAGTGCGATCTGCGTCAGAAATAGGAACGACTTCTATTTTAGCCCTTGGCGTCGCAGACGCTCGTTGGCGCGCGCGAGCAGTGTGGGCGCAATAATTGAATAACATGTATTTCTAAAAGTATTTTGCGAAGCTCGCGCACGCGAAGTGTCCGGGTCTGGTCAGCATGTTAGGAACAACAAGAGGAAGACAATCATCATCGACGTGCTCGTTAGTTACAACCTTAGGAACTCATTTGGTTGTGGGTGACTAGATTAGTATTTTGTAATGTCAATTATTTCACAGGTTGTGCTACATGATCTTTGCAGTAGTAACAGATAATCACAGCTTCAGCATAATGGACCTGTCTGTGCCAGTTGAATAGACCGTGGTGTTAACATTGCAGTGCTTCAGAACAGAGCAGAACAGAAGGACATGACACCTTTCTACAATGTGTGGTTCCCAGGGTAACAAAGAACCCAATTAGGTGAACGGAACACAACACCGTTACGGAACCGACACAGAAAAAGGGTCCGTGCCGAATGACACCCTATTCCCTATTTAGTGCACTACTTTTGACCAGGGCCCATAGGAAGTAGTGCACTATCTAGGGAATAGGGGGTGCCATTTGGGAGGCACAACTGACACAGACAGCGGGGTAATCAGACAGGAAGTTAGCTAGCCAGAGTCATCTAAAGGAGGTGGAATTGACGGAACAAAAGACGATTGATTACTGTTCTGTTTCTACTTGGCAGAACATCCTCCTCAATCAGAGGTTCAGCTACTGACATGGGGCTGAAGAGAGACCGTCATACA
>NC_074669.1:62934605-62957105 GCF_029448725.1 Salvelinus fontinalis
GAGAGTCACATCTCTACAACATGGTGGACGTTACTGCTGTAGACTGAGACGGAGAGTCACATCTCTACAACATGGTGGACGTTACTGCTGTAGACTGAGAAGGATGTTACTGCTGTAGACTGAGAAGGAGAGTCACATCTCTACAACATGGTGGACGTTACTGCTATAGACTGAGAAGGATGTTACTGCTGTAGACTGAGAAGGAGAGTCACATCTCTACAACATGGTGGATGTTACTGCTATAGACTGAGAAGGATGTTACTGCTGTAGACTGAGAAGGAGAGTCACATCTCTACAACATGGTGGATGTTACTGCTGTAGACTGAGAAGGAGAGTCACATCTCTACAACATGGTGGATGTTACTGCTGTAGACTGAGAAGGATGTTACTGCTGTAGACTGAGAAGGAGAGTCACATCTCTACAACATGGTGGATGTTACTGCTGTAGACTGAGAAGGAGAGTCACATCTCTACAACATGGTGGATGTTACTGCTGTAGACTGAGAAGGAGAGTCACATCTCTACAACATGGTGGATGTTACTGCTGTAGACTGAGAAGGAGAGTCACATCTCTACAACATGGTGGATGTTACTGCTGTAGACTGAGAAGGAGAGTCACATCTCTACAACATGGTGGACGTTACTGCTGTAGACTGAGAAGGAGAGTCACATCTCTACAACATGGTGGATGTCAACACTCTACCCGCTGAGCTGAGCAGTCACTTTAAAACATGAACCACAAGATAAAATGTTTTTAAAAAAGTTTACGCAAATCACCAATGGCCCATAGGCACACATATTCCATTTGCTTTCGCACAACAACAAAATATTGTTCATCCTGATACCACCGCCACTTATTTGTTTGTTATTTGTTGTATTTGTTTGGGAAGGGGGGCTGTTTTTCCCCGTCGTTTCACACTCGATCAAGAACACCAAACACATTCCATGTAAACACATAGCAGCCAATCAGAGGCTACAACCTGCAGAAAGGAATTTAAATGCGGCTCAACAAACTCCATCTGTCTACAACGAGAGCAAATCTCAGGCTACGTCCCACAATGATAACCTAGTCCCTGTGTAGTACACTACTTCTGACCAGCAGTGTACTATGCATAGGGAATAGGGTGCCATTTGGGACGAAGCCTCAGTGTGCAAGAGAAGAGAAGTAACAGGCCCCACTTTATTCTCGGTCTCCGAGGTCTCAGCTAACCCTGATGTGGTGTTTAAATTGGTTGCAACTCTCTCTCTCTCTCTCTCTCTCTCTCTCTCTCTCTCTCTCTCTCTCTCTCTCTCTCTCTCTCTCTCTCTCTCTCTCTCTCTCTCTCTCTCTCTCTCTCTCTCTCTCTCTCTCTCTCTCTCTCTCTCTCTCTCTCTCTCTCTCTCTCTCTCTCTCTCTCTCTCTCTCTCTCTCTCTCTCTCTCTCTCTCTCTCTCTCTCTCTCTGACTAGTAGATAATGATCCATTAGCATTACAAATATGCACATAGACATACAGTGGTTACATAACATTAGACATACAGTGGTTACATAACATGAGACATATAGTGGTTACATAACATTAGACAGAGTGGTTACATAACATTAGACATACAGTGGTTACATAGACAACCATACAGTACATTACAACACAACAAAAGACAGCATTTACAAACAAAAATAAAATAAAATTTTATTGGTCACATACACGTGTTTAGCAGATGTTATAAGTAGTGAAATGCTTGTGTTTCTAGCTCCAACAGTGCGGTAATATCTGACAAATAATATCGAACAATTTCACAACACACAATACACACAAATCTAAAGTAAAGGAACGGAATTAAGAATATATCATTATTTGGATTAGCAATGTCAGATCGGCATAGACTAAGATACAGTAGAATTGAATAGAACACAGTATATACATATGAGATGAGTAATGCAAAATATGTAAACATTATTAAAGTGACTAGTGTTTCATTATTAAAGTGGCCAGTGATTCCATCACAACACAGTGAGGATGCTGATGGCGAGACTAATTCCTGTTCTGTAAGGAATTAGTAGGGAATCCTACAGGCCAGTTTGTTTTCAGTAACGGGGGATGGACTGGGATCAGGGATGGACCTAGATCAGGGATGGACTGGGATCAGGGATGGCCTGGGATCAGGGATGGACTGGGATCAGGGATGGACTGGGATCAGGGATGGCCTGGGATCAGGGATGGCCTGGGATCAGGGATGGACTGGGATCAGGGAAAGACTGGGATCAGGGATGGACTGGGACAGGGATGGCCTGGGATCAGGGAAAGACTGGGATCAGGGAAAGACTGGGATCAGGGACGGACCAGGATCAGGGATGGACTGGGATCAGGGATGGCCTGGGATCAGGGATGGCCTGGGATCATTAATGGGCCCATGCATTTCTAACACACCGGCCTATTTTGACCTCAATGACCCCATTATTAGACCAAAACCCCCGATTTAGACCGGCCCACTGGGCTAAAGATGGACCGGCCCGTCTGGCAAATGCCAGAACTGCCCAACGGCCAGTCTATTTCTGGTGGGGCCCTGTACCATGCTGTTAATGACTCCTATTGGGTGGTGTTGTATAGAGAGGGGTGGATGAAGACATGCCGGTTGAAGGAAAGTCATTATTAACAGGATACATACTTTGATACTCACCCACATATCTGACGTGGAAGCCCTTCCTGTTGGTGCCGTGGTCGGACGACCAGCGCAGAAGCAACTGATGACCAGAGGTCGTGAGGTTAAAGGGCGTGGTGATGTCACCGCTGAGGGACGCCAGGCTCTGGCTGTAGATGTTAGGACCTGTTAGGACAGAGACACAGAGAGATGTTAGGACCTGTTAGGACAGAGACACAGAGACACAGGGAGATGTTAGGACCTGTTAGGACAGAGAGATGTTAGGGCCTGTTAGGACAGAGACATGTTAGGACCTGTTAGGACAGAGAGATGTTAGGACCTGTTAGGACAGAGACACAGAGACACAGATAGATGTTAGGACCTGTTAGGACAGAGAGATGCTAGGACCTGTTAGGACAGAGACACAGAGAGATGTTAGGACCTGTTAGGACAGAGACACAGAGAGATGCTTGGACCTGTTAGGACAGAGAGATGTTAGGACCTGCTAGGACAGAGAGACAGGGAGACGCTAGGACCTGTTAGGACAGAGACACAGAGAGATGTTAGGACCTGTTAGGACAGAGACACAGAGAGATGTTAGGACCTGTTAGGACCTGTTAGACAGAGAGACACAGGGAGATGCTAGGACCTGTTAGGACCTGTTAGACAGAGCGACAGAGACATGCTAGGACCTGTTAGGACAGAGACACAGAGACATGTTAGGACCTGTTAGGACAGAGACACAGAGAGATGTTAGGACCTGTTAGGACAGAGACACAGAGAGATGTTAGGACCTGTTAGGACAGAGACACAGAGAGATGTTAGGACCTGTTAGGACAGAGACACAGAGAGATGTTAGGACCTGTTAGGACAGAGACACAGAGAGATGTTAGGACCTGTTAGGACAGAGACACAGAGAGATGTTAGGACCTGTTAGGACAGAGACACAGAGAGATGTTAGGACCTGTTAGGACAGAGACACAGAGAGATGTTAGGACAGAGACACAGAGACACGTTAGGACAGAAACACAGACAAAGGCAGAGGGAAGAGAATTGAGTGTATAAAATAATGGTGTTTCAGGTGAATATTCTGTCTCCACAAACACAGAAAAGCACACGGTGTGACATCATTAGAGGTGGGCTAGTTAATAGGTGGAACATTCCCTCCAAGTGTGTACTGTATAACATATAACATGTAGTGTATAACATATACTATATAACATGTAGTGTATAACATATACTATATAACATGTAGTGTATAACATATAACATGTACTATATAACATATACTATATAACATGTAGTGTATAACATATACTATATAACATGTAGTGTATAACATATACTATATACATCTCTCTGTCCTATACACATGTAGTGTATAACATGTACTATATAACATGTACTGTATAACATATACTATATAACATGTAGTGTATAACATATAACATGTAGTGTATAACATATAACATGTAGTGTATAACATATAACATGTACTATATAACATGTACTGTATAACATATAACATGTAGTGTATAACATATACCATGTAGTGTATAACATATAACATGTACTATATAACATGTACTGTATAACATATAACATGTAGTGTATAACATATACCATGTAGTGTATAACATATAACATGTAGTGTATAACATATAACATGTAGTGTATAACATATAACATGTAGTGTATAACATATAACATGTAGTGTATAACATATAACATGTAGTGTATAACATATAACATGTAGTGTATAACATATAACATGTAGTGTATAACATATAACATGTAGTGTATAACATATAACATGTAGTGTATAACATATACTATATAACATGTAGTGTATAACATATACTATATAACATGTACTATATAACATATACTATATAACATGTAGTGTATAACATATACTATATAACATGTACTATATAACATATACTATATAACATGTAGTGTATAACATATAACATGTAGTGTATAACATATACTATATAACATGTACTGTATAACATATACCATGTAGTGTATAACATATAACATGTAGTGTATAACATATAACATGTAGTGTATAACATATAACATGTAGTGTATAACATATAACATGTACTATATAACATATACTATATAACATGTAGTGTATAACATATACTATATAACATGTACTATATAACATATACTATATAACATGTAGTGTATAACATATACTATATACATCTCTCTGTCCTATACACATGTAGTGTATAACATGTACTGTATAACATATACTATATAACATGTAGCGTATAACATATACTATCTAACATGTAGCGTATAACATATACTATATAACATGTACTGTATAACATGTACTATCTAACATGTAGTGTATAACATATAACATGTACTATATAACATGTAGTGTATAACATATAACATGTACTATATAACATGTACTATATAACATGTAGTGTATAACATGTACTATATAACATGTAGTGTATAACATATACTATATAACATGTAGTGTATAACATGTACTATATAACATGTACTGTATAACATGTACTATATAACATGTAGTGTATAACATGTACTATATAACATGTAGTGTATAACATGTACTATATAACATGTAGTGTATAACATGTACTATATAACATGTACTATATTGTACTATTTATTGCCAGCAGCATACCACCCTGCATACCACTGCTGGCTTGCTTCTGAAGCTAACCAGGGTTGGTCCTGGTCAGTCCCTGGATGGGAGACCAGATGCTGCTGGAAGTGGTGTTGGAGGGCCAGTAGGTGGCACTCTTTCCTCTGGTCTAAAAAAAATATCCCAATGCCCCAGGGCAGTGATTGGGGACACTGCCCTGTGTAGGGTGCCGTCTTTCGGATGGGACGTTAAACGGGTGTCCTGACTCTCTGAGGTCATTAAAGATCCCATGGCACTTATCGTAAGAGTAGGGGTGTTAACCCCGGTGTCCTGGCTAAATTCCCAATCTGGCCCTCAAACCATCATGGTCACCTAATAATCACCAGTTTACAATTGGCTCATTCATCCCCCTCCTCTCCCCTGTAACTATTCCCCAGGTCGTTGCTGCAAATGAGAACGTGTTCTCAGTCAACTTACCTGGTAAAATAACGGTAAAATAAAAAATAAAAAATATATATAACATGTACTATATAACATGTAGTGTATAACATGTACTATATAACATGTACTATATAACATGTAGTGTATAACATGTACTATATAACATGTAGTGTATAACATGTACTATATAACATGTAGTGTATAACATGTACTATATAACATGTAGTGTATAACATGTACTATATAACATGTAGTGTATAACATATACTATATAACATGTACTATATAACATGTAGTGTATAACATGTACTATATAACATGTAGTGTATAACATGTACTATATAACATGTAGTGTATAACATGTACTATATAACATGTAGTGTATAACATGTACTATATAACATGTAGTGTATAACATATACTATATAACATGTACTATATAACATGTACTATATAACATGTAGTGTATAACATGTACTATATAACATGTAGTGTATAACATGTACTATATAACATGTAGTGTATAACATGTACTATATAACATGTAGTGTATAACATGTACTATATAACATGTAGTGTATAACATGTACTATATAACATGTAGTGTATAACATGTACTGTATAACATGTAGTGTATAACATATACTATATAACATGTAGTGTATAACATGTACTATATAACATGTAGTGTATAACATGTACTATATAACATGTAGTGTATAACATGTACTATATAACATGTAGTGTATAACATGTACTATATAACATGTAGTGTATAACATGTACTGTATAACATGTAGTGTATAACATGTACTGTATAACATATACTATATAACATGTAGTGTATTACATATACTGTTTAACGTGTACTGTTTAACATGTACTGTATTACATATACTGTATAACATGTACTGTGTAACCACACTTGTTGGCTGGCTAGCTCCTCTATTGGAATTCAAAGCATGATTCGTTGGATTCGTTCGACCTTGCAGTGGCTGGGTTTATTCATCTTTAAAGTAGTCAATTACAATAGCAAATAGCCAGATTGCTTTGACTCAGACCTCAATAAAGTAAGGTTGACTCAATTTTACAATCTTCGTAAGTAATATTCCCTCTAAACTTCGCGCTCGCTCGGTTTGCCTCCGGCAGGACTGATGCGCAGAAGCAAAGACAGGCTGCGCAGACATCCAACTTCACTGAGTTCGCCCAATTAGTTTGCACTAATATACTGTAGATCAACGTTTTTTTGTCTTCGATTGAATCAGCATTATATCAGCCCATTTTCAACGCAACAAACCAAACCAAGTCTAACTTTGCAAGATTGAGTCTGTGATTTAGTTGTAGGCAGAGCCAGAGAGCAACGGACTAGAATTATATTTGGCGAGAGGTCTTTCAATCACCCGCGAGTGTCTGCGCTTTTCAGATCAGAGCGCAGAGCCGCGTGTGGCCCGTATGTAGATATATTTTGTTATTTATCGAGTTGTTAGCCCAGTTATCGAGAAGTATAGGTCAACAATGGGGAGTTACTGCTGTCCTACAAGAGCGCAAAACGTGTAGGCTACATCACAAGCTGTCTTTGAAAAGCCAGTCAGGTAAAACATTAAAGGGACAGTATTGTATTTTGAGACAGGCTTGAATGTGCAAATAAACCCAATAGTCAGAGGGGTAGCCTACAGTGTCTAATTCTCTGTATGTTAATAATAATAACTTATTATTTTTAAAGTGGTTACTTGCATCATATAACACAATACGCATGCTATTTACATTCACAAATTTGTCCCATGGTCTTACAGACTAATACATAAAATCATTAATTAATGTCAAGTTCTTCATAATGTAAAAACGTTTTAAAAGTTTCATGCAGTCCCAAGCGTCCGCATGGCCCTAAAGCAACCTATCAGAAGCGTTCGCATGGTCCTAAAGCAACCTATCAGAAGCATCCGCATGGTCCTAAAGCAACCTATCAGAAGTGTCCGCATGGTCCTAAAGCAACCTGTTGCCTTGTTTTGTTTCAATGATAAAACTTGGAGGGACACATTTCTGAATATGGGGGCCCCCCATCCACAGTGAAAGTTGCGCCCCCTGGTTGAAAGTGATAGTTAACTTAGGTAAAGTAATCTGGCATTTAGGATTAGTACAAGCGTTTTTGGAAGGGTGTTTGAAAGGGTGCTTGGAAGGGTGCTTGGAGTAAGGTCTGAGTAAGAGACGTATAATTAGTGGCTGAGGGATTCATTATCCAAAGCCTTTACATGACAGATAAAATCTATGGTCATTTTTCGCAAGTTATCCGGCGATGACAGATGTGAAGAGAGAGGTCTTAAACTGCGATACTAAGCAACGTTTGATAAATGTCCCACCGTCAAATATCTCCAGGATGTCAAACTCCTTCTCTGTCTGGAAGAGCTGGAAGTGGAGGGTGACGTTGTAGCCCTTCTCTACGTTGATGAGCCAGGAACACGTCTGGAGGTTGTGGTAACTGTCTGGGTAGCCAGGACTCAGGATCACCCCCGTGGAGTCGAAGAGGACCTCGTTAGCAGGACATTGGACTGTGGGTGGAAAGATAGGGATAAAAGGAGATAAAAGGAGAGGAAAGAGAGAGAGAGAGAGAGAGAGAGAGAGAGAGAGAGAGAGAGAGAGAGAGAGAGAGAGAGAGAGGGAAGGAAGGAAGGAGAGAGGAGAGAGGAGAGAAAGGGAAAAGAGAGGGAGAGTGAGTGAAAGGACAGAGAGGACAGAGTGAAGTGACGGGACTGTGATGTGACTGTGAATGGGGCTGTGGCTGTGGCTGTGGCTGTGGCTGTTGCTGTGACTGTGGCTGTGGTAGTGACTGTGACTGTGGCTGTGACTGTGGCTGTGACTGTGGCTGTGGCTGTGACTGTGGCTGTGACTGTGGCTGTGACTGTGGCTGTGACTGTGACTGTGGCTGTGGCTGTGGCTGTGGCTGTGACTGTGAATGTGGCTGTGGCTGTGGCTGTGGCTGTGACTGTGGCTGTGACTGTGGCTGTGGCTGTGACTGTGGCTGTGGCTGTGGCTGTGACTGTGACTGTGGCTGTGGCTGTGGCTGTGGCTGTGACTGTGGCTGTGGCTGTGACTGTGGCTGTGGCTGTGACTGTGGCTGTGGCTGTGACTGTGGCTGTGACTGTGGCTGTGACTGTGGCTGTGGCTGTGGCTGTGGCTGTGACTGTGGCTGTGACTGTGACTGTGGCTGTGACAATGACTGTGACTGTGACTGTGGCTGTGACAATGACTGTGACTGTGACTGTGACTGTGGCTGGAAATTACAGTGAAATAATAATGTGCAATGAAAACCCATTTAGTGTGAGACGGGTACAGGGCCTCGAGGTACAGAGTACTGGTTTACTGGGCTAGCTTCGTCCCTCGGTAGCACTATAAAATAATAGCTGCTACTTTATCATCTCCTTTCTCAGTACTGGAGACTGCTAACTTCTGATGCTACTGTATATATCAGCTCCTTTCTCAGTACTGGAGACTGCTAACTTCTGATGCTACTGTATATATCAGCTCCTTTCTCAGTACAGGAGACTGCTAACTTCTGATGCTACTGTATATATCAGCTCCTTTCTCAGTACAGGAGACTGCTAACTTCTGATGCTACTGTATATATCAGCTCCTTTCTCAGTACAGGAGACTGCTAACTTCTGATGCTACTGTATATATCAGCTCCTTTCTCAGTACAGGAGACTGCTAACTTCTGATGCTACTGTATATATCCGCTCCTTTCTCAGTACTGGAGACTGCTAACTTCTGATGCTACTGTATATATCAGCTCCTTTCTCAGTACAGGAGACTGCTAACTTCTGATGCTACTGTATATATCCGCTCCTTTCTCAGTACTGGAGACTGCTAACTTCTGATGCTACTGTATATATCAGCTCCTTTCTCAGTACAGGAGACTGCTAACTTCTGATGCTACTGTATATATCAGCTCCTTTCTCAGTACAGGAGACTGCTAACTTCTGATGCTACTGTATATATCAGTTCCCTTCTCAGTACAGGAGACTGCTAACTTCTGATGCTACTGTATATATCAGCTCCCTTCTCAGTACAGGAGACTGCTAACTTCTGATGCTACTGTATATATCAGCTCCTTTCTCAGTACTGGAGACTGCTAACTTCTGATGCTACTGTATATATCAGCTCCTTTCTCAGTACAGGAGACTGCTAACTTCGGGATGCTACTGTATATATCATCTCCTTTCTCAGTACTGGAGACTGCTGACTTCTGATGCTACTGTATATATCAGCTCCTTTCTCAGCACTGGAGGGTGGCATGTCTGAAATAATGACAACACTTTCGAAACCATATTGTTATTCTGACAACAGCTAGCTTTTCTTCAGGCCCTTTATCAGACAGAAGGTAATAGAACACAAGGAAAGGTTACCGTTGGCAACAACAGTGACATGTTCAGGCAAAACGAGCAGGAAAACATTTTATCATCTGATACCAAAGAACAGAATGTAGAACGACGACAGGTTAAAACAAGTAAAAAACAACAAAGATAGATTATTAGATTACGTCAGCAACAGAGAGATCAATATTTTTCCCGACTCTATACAGAAACGTGTACAGCGGATATCAACAAACAGAAGAATGATATTAAACAAGAGGTCAAATATATATCCATAATTGTGAACTCTACGTGCTTTATAGCCCAGGACAATGCGTCTGTACTCACTTTGGCACCCTATTCCCTATTTAGTGCACTACTTTAGACCAGTACCCTATGGGGAATGGCACCCTATTCCCTATATAGTGCACTAATTTAGACCAGGACCCTATGGGGAATGGCACCCTATTCCCTATATAGTGCACTACTTTAGACCAGGACCCTATGGGGAACGGCACCCTATTCCCTATTTAGTGCACTACTTTAGACCAGGACCCTATGGGGAATGGCACCCTATTCCCTATATAGTGCACTACTTTAGACCAGGACCCTATGGGGAACGGCACCCTATTCCCTATTTAGTGCACTACTTTTACAGCAGAGCCACACGGTTTTTAGAGGGATGTTGTAAGTGATGCTTTCAGTTTAGAAGCTCTCTAGATCTACGACCCCAGGTCAAAAAGCAGTGTACTACATAGGGGATAGGATGCCATTACAGATGCAACCGATGCAAACCTTGGCAAAGAGGTGGAGGGCCGTCCATCTGGAGCCTCTCCCCCAGCCTGCACGTCAGGATCTCCGAGCCCAGCAGGGTGAACCCTGGCAGGCACTGGTACCGAATGATGTCGCCTGGAGAGACACACACACACACACACACACACACACACACACACACACACACACACACACACACACACACACACACACACACACACACACACACACACACACACACACACACACACACACACACACCACACACACACCACACACACACCACACACACACACAGTCTTTCAGATAGGAGGCATAGACTTCACTGAACACTATCACCCTGGCTTGGTACACCACTATCAGACCTGGCTAGATACACCACTATCAGACCTGGCTTGATACACCACTATCAGACCTGGCTTGATACACCACTATCAGACCTGGCTAGATACACCACTATCAGACCTGGCTAGATACACCACTATCAGACCTGGCTAGATACACCACTATCAGACCTGGCTAGATACACCACTATCAGACCTGGCTAGATACACCACTATCAGACCTGGCTTGATACACCACTATCAGACCTGGCTTGATACACCACTATCAGACCTGGCTTGATACACCACTATCAGACCTGGCTTGATACACCACTATCAGACCTGGCTAGATACACCACTATCAGACCTGGCTAGATACACCACTATCAGACCTGGCTAGATACACCACTATCAGACCTGGCTAGATACACCACTATCAGACCTGGCTAGATACACCACTATCAGACCTGGCTAGATACACCACTATCAGACCTGGCTAGATACACCACTATCAGACCTGGCTAGATACACCACTATCAGACCTGGCTTGATACACCACTATCAGACCTGGCTAGATACACCACTACCAGACCTGGCTTGATACACCACTATCAGACCTGGCTTGATACACCACTATCAGACCTGGCTAGATACACCACTATCAGACCTGGCTAGATACACCACTATCAGACCTGGCTTGATACACCACTATCAGACCTGGCTAGATACACCACTACCAGACCTGGCTTGATACACCACTATCAGACCTGGCTTGATACACCACTATCAGACCTGGCTAGATACACCACTATCAGACCTGGCTAGATACACCACTATCAGACCTGGCTAGATACACCACTATCAGACCTGGCTAGATACACCACTATCAGACCTGGCTAGATACACCACTATCAGACCTGGCTTGATACACCACTATCAGACCTGGCTAGATACACCACTATCAGACCTGGCTAGATACACCACTATCAGACCTGGCTAGATATACCACTATCAGACCTGGCTAGATACACCACTATCAGACCTGGCTAGATATACCACTATCAGACCTGGCTAGATACACCACTATCAGACCTGGCTAGATACACCACTATCAGACCTGGCTAGATACACCACTATCAGACCTGGCTAGATACACCACTATCAGACCTGGCTTGATACACCACTATCAGACCTGGCTAGATACACCACTATCAGACCTGGCTAGATATACCACTATCAGACCTGGCTAGATACACCACTATCAGACCTGGCTAGATACACCACTATCAGACCTGGCTAAATACACCACTATCAGACCTGGCTAGATACACCACTATCAGACCTGGCTAGATACACCACTATCAGACCTGGCTAGATACACCACTATCAGACCTGGCTAGATACACCACTATCAGACCTGGCTAGATACACCACTATCAGACACTCTGATGAAGAGCTGGGGTACCTTTGAAACAACCCTATCATCGTATCTTGGTGTTAGTTCATCACTTGGAAGGTACAGTATCTTGGTGTTAGTTCATCACTTGGAGGGTACAGTATCTTGGTGTTAGTTCATCACTTGGAGGGTACAGGGCCTTGCAAAAGTTCGCATTTGATTGTGTTACAAAGTGGGATTAACAGTGATTTATTTGTAATTTTTTATTTTGGAGATTTAGTTTTCATTTAATGTAGAGTGAGCGAGAAAACGGCCGTTCTCGAACATGGGGTGAGACATTCTCACTAATTTGTAAATAAAGCCAGTTTGTTATTGTAACGGTAATCCTCTTCCTCTTCAACCGAAGAGGAGGAGTAGTGATCGAACCAAGGCGCAGTGTAGTGAAATGACATGATTTATTGAACACGACGGAAAAACAAACTAAACTTGCATAAACAAACAAAACAAATAAACGATGCAGACAGACCTGAACGACGAACTTACATATAACGTGAAGAACGCAATGAACAGGAACAGACTACATAAAACGAACAAACCGTCAACAGTCCCGTATGGTGCAAACATATACACAGACACAGGAGACAACCACCCACAACGAACACTGTGAAAACGCCTACCTAAATATGACTCTTAATTAGAGGAACGCCAAACACCTGCCTCTAATTAAGAGCCATACCAGGCAACCCATAAACCAACATAGAAACAGAAAACATAGAATGCCCACCCAAACTCACATCCTGACCAACTAACACATATAACAAACTAACAGAAATAGGTCAGGAACGTGACAGTTATTTAGAATGATTTATTTGGGGCGGCAGGTAGCCTAGTGGTTAAAGGGGGTAGACAGGTAGCCTAGTGGTTAGAGGGGGGAGGCAGGTAGCCTAGTGGTTAGAGGGGGGAGGCAGGTAGCCTAGTGGTTAGAGGGGGGAGGCAGGTAGCCTAGTGGTTAGAGGGGGGAGGCAGGTAGCCTAGTGGTTAGAGGGGGGAGGCAGGTAGCCTAGTGGTTAGAGGGGGGAGGCAGGTAGCCTAGTGGTTAGAGGGGGGAGGCAGGTAGCCTAGTGGTTAGAGGGGGGAGGCACGTAGCCTAGTGGTTAGAGGGGGGAGGCAGGTAGCCTAGTGGTTAGAGGGGGGAGGCAGGTAGCCTAGTGGTTAGAGGGGGTAGACAGGTAGCCTAGTGGTTAGAGGGGGGAGGCAGGTAGCCTAGTGGTTAGAGGGGGTAGACAGGTAGCCTAGTGGTTAGAGGGGGGAGGCAGGTAGCCTAGTGGTTAGAGGGGGGAGGCAGGTTGCCTAGTGGTTAGAGGGGGACGCAGGTAGTCTAGTGGTTAGAAGCGGGAGACAGGTAGCCTAGTGGTTAGAGGGGGGAGGCAGGTAGCCTAGTGGTTAGAGGGGGTAGACAGGTAGCCTAGTGGTTAGAGTGTTGGACTAGTAACTGTAAAGGTTGCAAGATCAAATCCCCGAGCTGACAAAGTAAAAATCTGTCATTCTGCCCCTGAACAAGGCAGTTAAACCCACTGTTCCCCGGTAGGCCGTCATTGTAAATAAGAATTAGTTCTTAACTGACTTGCCTAGTTAAATGAAGGTCAAACTTTTTAAAATATTATAAAAATTTCTGGAGAAACCTAACTTGGTTATTTAGCAGACATTACTTGCTTATATTCAGTCAACAGATATATCTTAAGAATACCATGGAATATAATTTAATATTTTAGTTTCTCCATGCTTGTCTCAGAGCAGCGTGAAACGGTGATGAAATAGATGTCCACAGGGCTTTGTATATAACAATATTTTGGAGATTATTTTGTTTTAAAAAAAACGACAGTGAGCAATTGTAATCTGAATAAAGGCCAAAATAATATTTATAAAGGCCAAAATACAGCCCTGCTAATAGCCATAATGACGCTGTACAACGTGACCATGTGTGTTTGAACGGGTGTTTTCCAGTAAGCAACAAGTTGTTAGCCTTCATTAGACAATTTTGTTCCAATATTTCTGTAAATCTGTGATATTTAATCCCGTAGTAATTCGTTATGGATCCATAACTAAATAAACATCGGTATTTCGAAAGACTATTTTTATCATTATTTTGTTAACGAAAGCATAAAGATGCCATTATTAGTGACATTGTTTTAGTTTGAACGTGGAGACTGGCACTGAGAACAGCACAGCGGGAACGTTTCCTTAGTCAGCGCCATTATTCGTGCAATGACTCTTAAACATTTTGGAGATGATTTCGTTTTCAAAATAACGTTAAATGAGCGAGAAAAGGGCAATTTTTTAACATGCCGTGAGACATTGTTACTAATTTGTAAATAAAGCCAGTTTGTTATTTAGAATGATTTATTTCTGTTTTTAGGGAGAGAAACCAAAAACCTACAGTCATCTCATGGGTCTCCCAGTCGAGGCTGGCACGGGTACTGAACCAGCATCTGTAGCAACACAGCTCGCACTGCGCCACTTTGATATCAATGAATGAATACAGAGAAATAACCAGCCAACTCACCAACCAAATAACCAACCACCAAACAACCAAACAACTCACCAACCAAACAACCAACCACCAAACAACAAAACAACCAACCACCAAACAACCAACCACCAAACATCTCACAAACCAAACAACCAAATAACCAAACAACCATACAACCAAACAACCAAACAACCAACCACCAAACAACCAACCACCAAACATCTCACAAACCAAACAACCAAATAACCAAACAACCAAACAACTCACCAACCAAACAACTCACCAACCAAACAACTCACCAACCAAACAACTCACCAACCAAACAACAAAACAACCAAACAACCAAATAAACTCACCAACCAAACAACTCACCAACCAAACAACTCACCAACCAAACAACCAAACAACCAAACAACTCACCAACCAAACAACTCACCAACCAAACAACTCACCAACCAAACAACCAAACAACCAAACAACCAAACAACCAAACAAATACATGTATAAAGGAGACAGACCTATTTCAAACTCGTCATGTTCTGTGAGGATATCTGCGTTGGCAACAGCCGGAGGAGGTTGACACACTCTCAGTTGGTATGCTGTGAAGGGAGAAAAACAACAACAATAAACAACAACAACAATAGAAGGTAAACATTAACTTACATATCAACACAAGTGTTCGGTTGTTCGCTGTCATCACACCTCCTTCATCCTGTCATCACACCTCCTTCATCCTGTCATCACACCTCCTTCATCCTGTCATCACACCTCCTTCATCCTGTCATCACACCTCCTTCATCCTGTCATCACACCTCCTTCATCCTGTCAGCTCATGAAACTGTAATCACACCTCCTGCATCCTGTCAGCTCATCAAACTGTCATCACACCTCCTTCATCCTGTCAGCTCATCAAACTGTCATCACACCTCCTTCATCCTGTCAGCTCATCAAACTGTCATCACACCTCCTTCATCCTGTCAGCTCATCAAACTGTAATCACACCTTCATCCAGTCAGCTCATCAAACTGTCATCACACCTCCTTCATCCTGTCAGCTCATCAAACTGTCATCACACCTCCTTCATCCTGTCAGCTCATCAAACTGTCATCACACCTCCTTCATCCTGTCAGCTCATCAAACTGTAATCACACCTCCTTCATCCTGTCAATTCATCAAACTGTCATCACACCTCCTTCATCCTGTCAATTCATCAAACTGTCATCACTCCTCCTTCATCCTGTCAGCTCATCAAACTGTAATCACACCTCCTTCATCCTGTCAGCTCATCAAACTGTCATCACACCTCCTTCATCCTGTCAGCTCATCAAACTATAATCACACCTCCTTCATCCTGTCAGCTCATCAAACTGTCATCACACCTCCTTCATCCTGTCAGCTCATCAAACTATAATCACACCTCCTTCATCCTGTCAGCTCATCAAACTGTCATCACACCTCCTTCATCCTGTCAGCTCATCAAACTGTCATCACACCTCCTGCATCCTGTCAGCTCATCAAACTGTAATCACACCTCCTTCATCCTGTCAGCTCATCAAACTGTCATCACACCTCCTTCATCCTGTCAGCTCATCAAACTATAATCACACCTCCTTCATCCTGTCAGCTCATCAAACTGTCATCACACCTCCTTCATCCTGTCAGCTCATCAAACTATAATCACACCTCCTTCATCCTGTCAGCTCATCAAACTGTAATCACACCTCCTTCATCCTGTCAGCTCATCAAACTGTCATCACACCTCCTTCATCCTGTCAGCTCATCAAACTGTAATCACACCTCCTTCATCCTGTCAGCTCATCAAACTGTCATCACACCTCCTTCATCCTGTCAGCTCATCAAACTGTAATCACACCTCCTTCATCCTGTCAGCTCATCAAACTGTAATCACACCTCCTTCATCGTGTCAGCTCATCAAACTGTAATCACATCTCCTGCATCCTGTCAGCTCATCAAACTGTAATCACATCTCCTTCATCCTGTCAGCTCATCAAACTGTAATCACACCTCCTTCATCTTGTCAGCTCATCAAACTGTCATCACACCTCCTTCATCCTGTCAGCTCATCAAACTGTCATCACACCTCCTTCACCCTGTCAGCTCATCAAACTGTAATCACACCTCCTTCATCCTGTCAGCTCATCAAACTGTAATCACACCTCCTTCATCCTGTCAGCTCATCAAACTGTAATCACACCTCCTTCATCTTGTCAGCTCATCAAACTGTCATCACACCTCCTTCATCCTGTCAGCTCATCAAACTGTAATCACACCTCCTTCATCCTGTCAGCTCATCAAACTGTCATCACACCTCCTTCATCCTGTCAGCTCATCAAACTGTCATCACACCTCCTTCATCCTGTCAGCTCATCAAACTGTCATCACACCTCCTTCATCCTGTCAGCTCATCAAACTGTAATCACACCTCCTTCATCCTGTCAGCTCATCAAACAGTCATCACATCTCCTTCATCGTGTCAGCTCATCAAATTGTTATCACTCCTCCTTCATCCTGTCAGCTCATCAAACTGTAATCACACCTCCTTCATCGTGTCAGCTCATCAAATTGTTATCACTCCTCCTTCATCCTGTCAGCTCATCAAACTGTAATCACACCTCCTTCATCCTGTCAGCTCATCAAACTGTCATCACACCTCCTTCATCCTGTCAGCTCATCAAACTGTCATCACACCTCCTTCATCCTGTCAGCTCATCAAACTATAATCACACCTCCTTCATCCTGTCAGCTCATCAAACTGTCATCACACCTCCTTCATCTTGTCAGCTCATCAAACTATAATCACACCTCCTTCATCCTGTCAGCTCATCAAACTGTCATCACACCTCCTTCATCCTGTCAGCTCATCAAACTGTAATCACACCTCCTTCATCCTGTCAGCTCATCAAACTGTAATCACACCTCCTTCATCCTGTCAGCTCATCAAACTGTAATCACACATCCTTCATCCTGTCAGCTCATCAAACTGTAATCACACCTCCTTCATCCTGTCAACTCATCAAACTGTAATCACACCTCCTTCATCCTGTCAGCTCATCAAACTGTAATCACACCTCCTGTATCCTGTCAGCTCATCAAACTGTAATCACACCTCCTTCATCCTGTCAGCTCATCAAACTGTCATCACACCTCCTTCATCCTGTCAGCTCATCAAACTGTAATCACACCTCCTTCATCCTGTCAGCTCATCAAACTGTAGTCACACCTCCTTCATCCTGTCAGCTCATCAAACTGTAATCACACCTCCTTCATCCTGTCAGCTCATCAAACTGTAATCACACCTCCTGTATCCTGTCAGCTCATCAAACCGTAATCACACCTCCTGTATCCTGTCAGCTCATCAAACCTCTAAGCCTGTAAATCTATAGAACGTCCAGCTATCATAATTATGAACCTTCCCAAACATCATTAAAAAAGACAATTCAAACTGTGATCAGATGAACAAATGAACATTTTGAATGAACATTTTAAGTAGATGCCTGTCGATATCCTGTTTTTTATCGGTATAAATCCTGACAATAAGAACCACAAGGTGCTAAAGAGCAGATTGGACTAAAATACAACCAGTTAATGAGGGTGGTGACAACAGCATAGAAATCAATACGTCAGCCTCATCTGGACCCGTGTGTTGCTACAGTATTCATTTAACTAGGCAAGTCAGTTATAAGAACAAAGTCTTATTTACAATGACGGCCAAACCTGGATGACACTGGGCTAATTGTGCACCGCTCCATTGGATTCCCAATCACAGCCAGATGGGATACAGCCTGGATTTGAACCAGAGACGGCAGTGACGTCTCCTGCACTGAGATGCAGTGCCTTAGACCGCTGCGTCACTCGGGAGCCCAATATATTCTATGGCTTAATTCAGCCTCCCTCTATTCCTTTCAACCACTCTCCTCCTTACCTCCTTCTCTAAACACAGAGAAGAACATCTGAGGGGAGGGCCCTTCCATTATGGTTGAGAAGGAGGCGAGGAGAGGAATCAAGGAAAGACTAATTGAGATAGAGCCTTAGATACCTCTGAGTTGTTCATGAAGGCCGTAAGTTCATAAAGGCTGTAAGTTCATAAAGGCTGTAAGTTCATAAAGACTGTAAGCTCATAAAGGCTGTAAGTTCATAAAGGCTGTAAGTTCATAAAGACTGTAAGTTCATAAAGACTGTAAATTCATAAAGACTGTAAGTTCATAAAGACTATAAGTTCATAAAGACTGTAAGTTCATAAAGACTAAGTTCATAAAGACTGTAAGTTCATAGAGACTGTAAGTTCATAAAGACTAAGTTCATAAAGACTGTAAGTTCATAAAGATTGTAAGTTCATAAAGACTGTAAGTTCATAAAGACTGTAAGTTCATAAAGGCTGTGAATTCATAAAGGCAGTAAGTTCATAAAGACTGTAAGTTCATAAAGGCTGTGAATTCATAAAGGCAGTAAGTTCATAAAGACTGTAAGTTAATAAAGACTGTAAATTCATAAAGGCAGTAAGTTCATAAAGGCAGTAAGTTCATAAAGGCTGTAAGTTCATCAAGGCAGTAATTTCATTATTTTACCAATGTCCAGTCTAAGGTTCTATTTAATATACTGGTCCATTTGAAGTCATTACAGCTGAAGCACTCTCTTTAACAGAGAACACTCACCATGGTAACTAAGTAGAAACTTTAAAAGGGCACTACTCACCATGGTAACTAAGTAGAAACTTTAAAAGGGCACTACTCACCATGGTAACTAAGCACAAAGAACCCGCTAGTGCTGAAATCACTGTGGAACTTGATGAGGACATGATTGGCTGTGGTATAGACCGCTTTCTGGGGCGTGTTCCCACTGAACTGACCAATCTGAGGAGAGCCTTGGTCAGGACCGTCCCTGTAGGGAGAGACGATAACCAATCAGCGGTGAGTTAGTTTCCCCAAAGCTTTGTAGTTAATTAGTCTAGACAGCCTGGTCCCACAGCAGAGAGAGAGAGAGAGAGTAATTAGTCTAGACAGCCTGGTCCCACAGCAGAGAGAGAGAGAGAGTAATTAGTCTAGACAGCCTGGTCCCACAGCAGAGAGAGAGTAATTAGTCTAGACAGCCTGGTCCCACAGCAGAGAGAGAGAGTGAGTAATTAGTCTAGACAGCCTGGTCCCACAGCAGAGAGAGAGTAATTAGTCTGGACAGCCTGGTCCCACAGCAGAGAGAGAGTCATTAGTCTAGACACCCTGGCCCCACAGCAGAGAGAGAGAGAGTAATTAGTCTGGACAGCCTGGTCCCACAGCAGAGCGAGAGTAATTAGTCTAGACAGCCTGGTCTCACAGCAGAGAGAGAGTCATTAGTCTGGACAGCCTGGTCCCACAGCAGAGAGAGAGTCATTAGTTTAGACAGCCTGGTCCCACAGCAGAGAGAGAGTAATTAGTCTAGACAGCCTGGTCCCACAGCAGAGAGAGAGCAATTAGTCTAGACAGCCTGGTCCCACAGCAGAGAGAGAGTAATTAGTCTAGACAGCCTGGTCCCACAGCAGAGAGAGAGTAATTAGTCTGGACAGCCTGGTCCGACAGCAGAGAGAGAGTAATTAGTCTAGACAGCCTGGTCCCACAGCAGAGAGAGAGAGAGAGAGAGTCATTAGTCTAGACAGCCTGGCCCCACAGCAGAGAGATAGAGAGTAATTCGTCTAGACAGCCTGGCCCCACAGCAGAGAGAGAGTAATTAGTCTGGACAGCCTGGTCCGACAGCAGAGAGAGAGTAATTAGTCTGGACAGCCTGGTCCGACAGCAGAGAGAGAGTCATTGTAAAAATTGTTTGACTGTAAATCTTCTGAACGTGAAGTAGACAAAATTTGCCACATGAAGCCCTTTGATGTTGTGAGAGTGGGTCTAGGTCTGTGGCCCTGTAGCGATGAGCAACAACCAGGGGTGATTGTGAGTTATCCTGTATCCCAAACAACCAGGGGTGAGTGTGATTTATCCTGTATCCCAAACAACCAGGGGTGAGCGTGAGTTATCCTGTATCCCAAACAACCAGGGGTGAGCGTGAGTTATCCTGTATCCCAAACAACCAGGGGTGAGTGTGAGTTATCCTGTATCCCAAACAACCAGGGGTGAGTGAGTTACACCCTGTATCCCAAACAACCAGGGGTGAGTGTGAGTTATCCTGTATCCCAAACAACCAGGGGTGAGTGTGAGTTATCCTGTATCCCAAACAACCAGGGGTGAGTGTGAGTTACACCCTGCATCCTAAATGCCACCCTATCCTCTCCCTAGTGCATTATGGGCCATGGTCAAACGTAGTACACTTTATAGGGAGCAGGGTACCATTCGGTACATATCCTAAAACTTGGTAGCTAACTTAGTACTCCATTTCTGTTGATAATGACCAGCCAATCAGCGAGGAGAGAATAACAACTGTTAAATCTTTGACCGTTTGACCATCAATCTTCTGACGAGAATAACACAAAATAAAGCAGTTTACTGTTGTGACCCGGTGTAGTCTGGGTTTAGGTCATCGAGGGTTCGTGGCTAGTTAAAGTGTCACGAAAGCTACAAAGCTTTCTGGGGAACAATCACCTCCAAACACATACAGACACATAAAGAAAGAAAATACACGAAGAAGAATGAAGAAGAGACACGTTGCTGTTCTATGAGTGACCTGGGACTTCCTGGGTCTTCCTGGGACTTCCTGTGACTTCCTGGATCTTCCTGGGTCTTCCTGGGACTTCCTGGGTCTTCCTGTGACTTCCTGGGACTTCCTGTGACTTCCTGGATCTTCCTGGGTCTTCCTGGGTCTTCCTGTGACTTCCTGTGACTTCCTGGATCTTCCTGGGTCTTCCTGGGACTTCCTGGGACTTCCTGGGACTTCCTGGGTCTTAGCTAAGTGCTGTACTAGCTACAGAGATTTAGCTGGGCGGGGACTCAACCCAGCCAGAGTATCCAGAGAACCCGAGGAGAAGTTTATGTTACGTAAAGAGCAGCTAAATAAGGACAACAACAGCCACAGCCAGTACTAATGATTTTCAATGATAAGCAATTTCCCTCCGGACCTCTCCTTTAATAGGGTTGTCATTATGGGTGAACCTATCGCCTTCAGCCTTCAGCCGCTGTAGTCAGCTCTGCTATACAGAGAAAACACATGATCACTAATGTCAACATGGTGAGAGCAGAGATACATCTGTTTTCCTGACTGACTGCATCCAAAAAGGGCAACCGATTCATCTATTGAACATTAACCTATTCATCTATTAACATTAATCTATTCATCTATTAACATTAACCTATTCATCTATTAACATTAATCTATTCATCTATTAACATTAATCTATTCATCTATTAACATTAATCTATTCATCTATTAACATTAATCTATTCATCTATTAACATTAACCGATTCATCTATTAACATTAATCTATTCATCTATTAACATTAA
>NC_074669.1:62959605-62972105 GCF_029448725.1 Salvelinus fontinalis
AGACAGAGAGAGACAGAGAGAGAGACGAGAGAGAGAGAGAGAGAGGAGAGAGAGAGAGAGAGAGAGAGAGAGAGAGGAGACAGAGAGGAGAGAGAGAGAGAGAGAGACAGAGAGAGAGAGAGAGAGAAGGAGAGAGAGAGAGAGAGAGAGAGAGAGAGAGAGAGGAGAGAGAGAGAGAGAGACAGATAGACAGAGAGACACAGAGACAGAGACAGAGACAGACAGAGACAGACAGAGACAGACAGAGAGAGACAGAGAGAGAGAGAGAGAGAGAGAGAGAGAGAGAGAGAGAGAGAGAGAGAGAGAGAGAGAGAGAGAGAGAGAGAGAGAGAGAGAGAGAGAGAGAGAGACAGAGAGACAGAGACAGAGACAGAGACAGAGACAGAGACAGAGACAGAGACAGAGACAGAGACAGAGACAGAGACAGAGACAGAGACAGACAGAGAGAGACAGAGAGAGACAGAGAGAGACAGAGAGAGACAGAGAGAGAGAGAGAGAGAGAGAGAGAGAGAGAGAGAGAGAGATGGAAATACTGCCTTTACTGTCATAAAGTGTGTATTACTCGGCCCTAGTGCCCTTTACTCAGAAAATACATTGTGTTCAGCGCGTGGGAGTAGGGAGAGGATAGCAAAGAACACAATGTATATTTCCTTCTGTCTCTGTATCAAATGTTTAAAGGTCTATTTCCTTCTGTCTCTGTATCAAATGTTTAAAGGTCTATTTCCTTCTGTCTCCGTATCAAATGTTTAAAGGTCTATTTACTTCTGTCTCTCTATGAAATGTTTAAAGGTCTATTTCCTTCTGTCTCTCTATCAAATGTTTAAAGGTCTATTTCTTTCTTTCTTTCTCCGTATTAAATGCTTTAACCTGTTGGGGATGGGGGCGCTGTTTAGACTATTTATGCTAATTTGGCTAATTTTTTAAACGGCTTCCCACAAAATCCTTGATCGTACAATATGCATATTATTATTATTATTGGATAGAAAACAGTCTATAGTTTCTATAGGAGTTGAAATTTTGTCTCTAAGTGGAACAGAGCCCATTCTACAGCAATTTCCCTGACATGGAGTCAGATTTGAGAAATGTTGGCCACTCTTCTGAAGTCAGTTATAAGGGCACTGTCGTTGCTATGACTATACGGACACTTCTTACGTCTTCCCCTGGATGCCTTTACGTGATGACGATTCCAACGGGGTCGATTGCGCGTTCACAGGCCCTACAAATGAAAAAACCCTGAAGCTAGTCATTCTTTGGGAGCTGCGTCATGAGCCTAGAGGACACCGGCGCGCACCTGTTCCAAGCGTTAGTTTAGCCTGTTATATTTCTCCGGTCATCTTTTCACTCGTTATAGGAGTTAAAAACATCATAAGGTAGTTAATTTAAAGCGTTTTATAGCAATTTATATCCGTTTAGTGCGATTTTGGGACATTTATTTTTGCAATGATGTGAAAAGTTGGGCACGCTTTTCAGTTCATCCCGAACGCAGTTGACATTTCCACATGGCAAGAGGACAGCTTTCCACCAAAAGACGATTTCTCCCAAGAAAGGATCCTTTGCCCAAGATACTGATGGAAGAACAGCTCAAGGTAGGACATTTTTATTATGATAAATCGTGTTTCTGTCGAAACATTTTAGTGGCTTAGGACGCCATGTTTTTTGACGTAGCTTCGCTTGGCGCAAACTGTATTGAAAAGTAAGGATAAATTAAAAAATGTAATAACGCAATTGTATTAAGAATTAAATTGTCTATCAATCCCTGTCCACCCTATATTTTTTAGTCACGTTTATGAGTATTTATGTATAAGAGTAGATCACTGTCTAAGTGGCGCAAGGAAATTTTCTGACCAACTGAGCTACATTTCACATTGTCTAACCATGATTTTGGTGGCTAAATATAAACATTTTCGATCAAACTGTATATGCATGTTGTAATGTGATGTTACAGGAGTGTCATCGGAAGAATTCTGAGAAGGTTAGTGAAAAAATTAATATCTTTTGGCGATGTTGACTTTTATCGCTCACTTTGGCTAGAATCAATGCTGGGCTGCTAATTGCTATGTGCTAAGCTAATATAACGATTTATTGTGTTTTCGCTGTAAGACACTTAGAAAATCTGAAATATTGTCTGTATTCACAGGATCTGTGTCTTTCGATTCGTGTATGCTGTGTATTTTTACGAAATGTTTGATGATTAGTAGTTAGGTAAACACGTTGCTCATTGTAATTATTCTAGTCCATTTGTGATGGTGGGTGCAATTGTAAACTATGCCATCTACCTGAAATATGCACTTTTTTCTAACAAAACCTATCCCATACCATAAATATGTTATCAGACTGTCATCTAATGAGTTTTTTTGTTGGTTAGGGGCTATAAATATCTTAGTTTAGCCGAATTGGTGATGGCTACTGGTGTTGGTGGACAAATAAAAGATGGTGGATTATGCTAATGTGTTTTTAGGTAATAGATGTACATCTTTACATATTGTGTCTTCCCTGTAAAACATTTTAAAAATCGGAAATGTTGACTGGATTCACAAGATCTGTGTCTTTCATTAGCTGTATTGGACTTTAATGTGTGAAAGTTAAATATTTTAAAAAAATATTTTTTTTGAATTTCGCGGCACTGGTTTTTCAGTGGGGGGGGGGGGGGTGTGCCGCTAGCGCCACGCTGATCCTAGACAGGTTAAGGTCTGTTTCTTTTTTTTTTCATTATGTTTTACCAGTATACCCTAAGGATTAGTGTTTTACCAGTATACCCTAAGGATTAGTGTTTTACCAGTATACCCTAAGGATTAGTGTTTTACCAGTATACCCTAAGGATTAGTGTTTTACCAGTATACCCTAAGGATTAGTGTTTTACCAGTATACCCTAAGGATTAGTGTTTTACCAGTATACCCTAAGGATTAGTGTTTTACCAGTATACCCTAAGGATTAGTGTTTTACCAGTATACCCTAAGGATTAGTGTTTTACCAGTATACCCTAAGGATTAGTGTTTTACCAGTATACCCTAAGGATTAGTGTTTTACCAGTATACCCTAAGGATTAGTGTTTTACCAGTATACCCTAAGGATTAGTGTTTTACCAGTATACCCTAAGGATTAGTGTTTTACCAGTATACCCTAAGGATTAGTGTTTTACCAGTATACCCTAAGGATTAGTGTTTTACCAGTATACCCTAAGGATTAGTGTTTTACCAGTATACCCTAAGGATTAGTGTTTTACCAGTATACCCTAAGGATTAGTGTTTTACCAGTATACCCTAAGGATTAGTGTTTTACCAGTATACCCTAAGGATTAGTGTTTTACCAGTATACCCTAAGGATTAGTGTTTTACCAGTATACCCTAAGGATTAGTGTTTTACCAGTATACCCTAAGGATTAGTGTTTTACCAGTATACCCTAAGGATTAGTGTTTTACCAGTATACCCTAAGGATTAGTGTTTTACCAGTATACCCTAAGGATTAGTGTTTTACCAGTATACCCTAAGGATTAGTGTTTTACCAGTATACCCTAAGGATTAGTGTTTTACCAGTATACCCTAAGGATTAGTGTTTTACCAGTATACCCTAAGGATTAGTGTTTTACCAGTATACCCTAAGGATTAGTGTTTTACCAGTATACCCTAAGGATTAGTGTTTTACCAGTATACCCTAAGGATTAGTGTTTTACCAGTATACCCTAAGGATTAGTGTTTTACCAGTATACCCTAAGGATTAGTGTTTTACCAGTATACCCTAAGGATTAGTGTTTTACCAGTATACCCTAAGGATTAGTGTTTTACCAGTATACCCTAAGGATTAGTGTTTTACCAGTATACCCTAAGGATTAGTGTTTTACCAGTATACCCTAAGGATTAGTGTTTTACCAGTATACCCTAAGGATTAGTGTTTTACCAGTATACCCTAAGGATTAGTGTTTTACCAGTATACCCTAAGGATTAGTGTTTGTTCACCCACCCGCAATTGCTAATAACGCATCCTCAACCGCCCGACTAAGTGAAAATCAGAGGCTCCCGACCATAACCCACTAATATAGAACATTCACTTTAAGGCGACAGTCAGTGACAGGAAGGATGTTTAAACAGGGTGACTGATTCATCAACGTTTCTGTTTATCTTCTTCTGATAAAGTCTATTAGTTAGTCAAACTTGTCTATAATTAGATACAATCAGCTTCTCTTCTGTCGTTATTGTCACGCCCTGACCTTAGAGATCCTTCTTATGTCTCTGTTTTGGTTGGTCAGGGCGGGAGTTTGGGGGTGAGCATTCTATGTCTGGTGTTCTATGTTGTCTATTTCTTTGTGTTTGGCCGTGTGTGTGGTTCTCAATCAGAGGCAGCTGTCTATCGTTGTCTCTGATTGAGAACCATATTTAGGTAGCCTGTTTTCCCACTTTGAGTTGTGGGTGATTATTTTCCGTTTAGTGTTTTGTCGTCACGTTTTAAGAACTGTTCGTTTGTCGTTTTGTTAGTGTTCATCTTTATTAAAGTAACGTATTTATGAATACTTACCACGCTGCACCTTGGTCCTCTTCTCCATCTCCAGATGACAATCGTTACAATTCTGTTGCCCTGGAAGACTAAGTATAGTACTATAGTACCAGGATGTTTGCTGCAGAATTCTGGTACTCTAGTGATCCTCACCGGTAAACCTCCTGTTCCTCTGGAGCTAGGAGAGAGGAGCTCTCCCTCTTACCGCCCTGTAGTAGTGCTGTTTATCAGTCTTTGTATGTGGCATAAAATAAGGATTTGACCTGGATGTCACCATATGGACTATTTCAGGTAGATTGTAGATTGTAGATTTATTTATATAGTATACTCACCAGGACCCAACGTGTTTCGAATCAAATTTCAGTTTGGCTTTTATGTGGTTGAAATACTATCAGGTTTTTATATTGCTATTAAATATAACCCATCTGCAGATGGTATCTAACTGCGAATTCACATTCTGTCAAGATGCTGAAAGAAATTATATTTCTCCACTTCTGTTTCTGTGTAAAAATGTAGCCTGTATCACTTTAACTTCTTCTGGCTGCAGGGGGAGTATTGAGTAGCCAGATAAAAGGCCTGTATCACTTTAATGCAAGAACTTTAATGCAAGGCTCTTTAATGCAAGGCTCTGTGAGAGGTTATAGACCTACAGTCAGTGTCCAGATGTCAGTTTCCATTTATCCCATTTGAACAGTAGGATACAGTTCCCTTTGACGTGCCATAGGCCTGTTTGAAGTCCCAGTCTTGTGACTGTTGAATTTGTAGACTACAGTTCCCTTTGACTTGCCATAGGCCTGTTTGAAGTCCCCGTCTTGTGACTGTTGAAGGCTACAGTTCCCTTTGACGTGCCATAGGCCTGTTTGAAGTCCCCGTCTTGTGACTGTTGAAGGCTACAGTTCCCTTTGACGTGCCATAGGCCTGTTTGAAGTCCCCGTCTTGTGACTGTTGAAGGCTACAGTTCCCTTTGACGTGCCATAGGCCTGTTTGAAGTCCCCGTCTTGTGACTGTTGAAGGCTACAGTTCCCTTTGACGTGCCATAGGCCTGTTTGAAGTCCCAGTCTTGTGACTGTTGAATTTGTAGGCTACAGTTCCCTTTGACGTGCCATAGGCCTGTTTGAAGTCCCCGTCTTGTGACTGTTGAAGGCTACAGTTCCCTTTGACGTGCCATATGTCTGTTTGAAGTCCCAGTCTTGTTAATGTTGAAGGTTACAGTTCCCTTTGACGTGCCATATGTCTGTTTGAAGTCCCAGTCTTGTGACTGTTGAAGGTTACAGTTCCCTTTGACGTGCCATATGTCTGTTTGAAGTCCCAGTCTTGTGACTGTTGAAGGTTACAGTTCCCTTTGACGTGCCATATGTCTGTTTGAAGTCCCAGTCTTGTGACTGTTGAATTTGTAGGCTACAGTTCCCTTTGACGTGCCATAGGCCTGTTTGAAGTCCCCGTCTTGTGACTGTTGAAGGCTACAGTTCCCTTTGACGTGCCATCGGCCTGTTTGAAGTCCCCGTCTTGTGACTGTTGAAGGCTACAGTTCCCTTTGACGTGCCATAGGCCTGTTTGAAGTCCCCGTCTTGTGACTGTTGAATTTGTAGGCTACAGTTCCCTTTGACGTGCCATAGGCCTGTTTGAAGTCCCCGTCTTGTGACTGTTGAAGGCTACAGTTCCCTTTGACGTGCCATAGGCCTGTTTGAAGTCCCCGTCTTGTGACTGTTGAAGGCTACAGTTCCCTTTGACGTGCCATAGGCCTGTTTGAAGTCCCCGTCTTGTGACTGTTGAAGGCTACAGTTCCCTTTGACGTGCCATCGGCCTGTTTGAAGTCCCCGTCTTGTGACTGTTGAAGGCTACAGTTCCCTTTGACGTGCCATAGGCCTGTTTGAAGTCCCCGTCTTGTGACTGTTGAAGGCTACAGCTCCCTTTGACGTGCCATAGGCCTGTTTGAAGTCCCCGTCTTGTGACTGTTGAAGGCTACAGTTCCCTTTGACGTGCCATAGGCCTGTTTGAAGTCCCCGTCTTGTGACTGTTGAAGGCTACAGTTCCCTTTGACGTGCCATAGGCCTGTTTGAAGTCCCCGTCTTGTGACTGTTGAAGGCTACAGTTCCCTTTGACGTGCCATAGGCCTGTTTGAAGTCCCCGTCTTGTGACTGTTGAAGGCTACAGCGTCTCACAATCATCACATCGTAACACAGCTGCTATCATCCTCTTTCTACCTCGTCACCTAATCTTTCCCAAACATTACTGTTCTGGTCCTCCCTTCTCTTTAATTTCAACTCTCCATTTCACAGCTTTTCTATTCATGAATTAAACTCCCGACATTGTCCTTTTTTGCCTCCGTGGTTTGATGTGAACTTTTTCAGCCTGTTCCCTAAAGCAGTTTATGTCTGTCAAGTTAAGCCCTAAAGTTTAGGTTTATGCCCTAATGCCAGATATCCTAAAATAATGTCAGAAAACCCTCAATGTAGCCTATAGATATAAATTGCATCAGAATGATAGATTGTATTTTTTAAAAGGTATTGTTTTGTCTTTATATTCAACCCGTCACCCACCCGCCTTTCATCCACACAATATTTCTTGACCCTGAACTCACTCGGCTTTAACCGCGGGGGACTGCGGGTTGTGAGTCAAGCCCGCGCATCACTACTGAGGATTTTAAAGGGGAAATTATATTATTCAGAAACACACAGGCTATTCAGCAACACGTCCCAAATCACACTCTATCGACACCCTACACCCATAGGACTCTGGTTAAAAATAGTGCACTATATAGGGAATAGGGTGCCATTTGTGACGCATTCCATCCTACTGTAACGAAGTGCACTACTTACCAGACGGTGATGTAGTCGTAGATGGGTTCAGTGTTGAGAACGGTGAAGTTGATGTAGATACCATTCCCCGGGGGAACCCGTACACTCCACAGACAGTCCTGGAAGTTAGGGTACTCCGCTGGGTGTTCGGGAGAATAGATGGTCCCATTCAGAGACGTTATATTACCTCCACACTGGGCTAGAGGCAGGGAGAGAGAGGGAGGGAGAGAGAGGGGGAGAGATGGAGGGAGGGAAAGAGAGGGGGAGGGAGGGAGAGAGAGGGGGAAAGATGGAGGGAGGGAGGGAGGGGGAGGGGGAGAAGGAGGGAGGGAGGGAGGGAGGGAGGGAGGGGGAGGGAGAGAGAGAGAGGGAGAGGGAGGGAGAGAAGGAGGGAGAGAGAGAAGGAGGGAGGGAGGGAGGGAGGGAGAGAGAGAAGGAGGGAGGGAGGGAGAGAGAGAAGGAGGGAGGGAGAGAGAGAGAGAGAGAAGGAGGGAGGGTTTGAGATCGAGAGAGAGAGAGAGAGAGAGAGAGAGAGAGCAGAATGAAGCCGTCAGCCGTCCCCTGATACACTACCCTAGTGGCTAACTGTAAGTACACCAACCATAACCAAACATGATGTTATTGTTCATAGATGTGTGTATTCTGCAGGGGTAAACCCCAGGGCATGTGATTCACTGTCCTTGTTATTGTTCATAGATGTGTGTATTCTGCAGGGGTAAACCCCAGGACATGTGATTCACTGTCCTTGTTATTGACGTCAGTTACCTGGTCTGTATCTGAACTGGCCCCCTATTCCCTATATAGTGCACTACTTTCAACCAGAGCCCTATTCACTATATAGTGCACTACTTTAGACCAGGGCCCTATTCCCTATATAGTGCACTACTTCAGACCAGGGCCATATTCCCTATATAGTGCACTACTTCAGACCAGGGCCATATTCCCTATATAGTGCACTACTTTAGACCAGGGCCCTATTCCCTATATAGTGCACTACTTTCAACCAGAGCCCCATGCTATGATTCAGGCACTAAAACTCCCCGTCATAACCGCTCAATGCTCCTGTAATATCTGTCAAAGCAAACGTAGCGTTTGGGTTTAAACTGAATTAAGGCTGGATGTCCACTAGAGACACTACACCCTCTAAAGGCTGAGGATGGATGTGGTACATGGTAAACAACAGCCAGTGTGGTACATGGTAAACAACAGCCAGTGTGGTACATGGTAAACAACAGCCAGTGTGGTACATGGTAAACAACATCCAGTGTGGTACATGAGAAACAACAGCCAGTGTGGTACATGGTAAACAACAGCCAGTGTGGTACATGGTAAACAACAGCCAGTGTGGTACATGGTAAACAACAGCCAGTGTGGTACATGATAAACAACAGCCAGTGTGGTACGTGATAAACAACAGCCAGTGTGGTACATGAGAAACAACAGCCAGTGTGGTACATGATAAACAACAGCCAGTGTGGTACATGGTAAACAACAGCCAGTGTGGTACATGGTAAACAACAGCCAGTGTTGTACATGACAGACAACAGCCAGTGTGGTACATGAGAAACAACAGCCAGTGTGGTACATGATAGACAACAGCCAGTGTGGTACATGAGAAACACCAGCCAGTGTGGTACATGAGAAACAACAGCCAGTGTGGTACATGAAAAACAACAGCCAGTGTGGTACATGAGAAACAACAGCCAGTCTGGTAGATGAGAAACAACAGCCAGTGTGGTACATTATATACAACAGCCAGTGTGGTACATGATAAACAACAGCCAGTGTGGTACATGAGAAACAACAGCCAGTATGGTACATGATAAACAACAGCCAGTGTGGTACATGAGCAACAACAGCCAGTGTGGTACATGGTAAACAACAGCCCGTGTGGTACATGAGAAACAACAGCCAGTGTGGTACATGAGAAACAACAGCCAGTGTGGTACATGATAGACAACAGCCAGGGTGGTACATGAGAAACAAAAGCCAGTGTGGTATATGAAAAACAACAGCCAGTGTGGTACATGAGAAACAACAGCCAGTGTGGTACATGATAAACAACAGCCAGTGTGGCACATGATAAACAACAGCCAGTGTGGGTTACATGATAAACAACAGCCAGTGTGGTACATGGTAAACAAGAGCCAGTGTGGTACATGATAAACAACAGCCAGTGTGGTACATGGTAAACAACAGCCAGTGTGGTACATGGTAAACAACAGCCAGTCTGGTACATGAGAAATAACAGCCAGTCTGGTACATGAGAAATAACAGCCAGTGTGGTACATGATAGATAACAGCCAGTGTGGTACATGGTAAACAACAGCCAGTGTGGTACATGGTAAACAACAGCCAGTGTGGTACATGAGAAACACCAGCCAGTGTGGTATATGGTAAACAACAGCCAGTGTGGTACATGGTAAACAACAGCCAGTCTGGTACATGATAAACAACAGCCAGTCTGGTACATGATAAACAACAGCCAGTGTGGTACATGATAGACAACAGCCAGTGTGGTACATGAGAAACAACAGCCAGTATGGTACATGAGAAATAACAGCCAGTGTGGTACATGATATATAACAGCCAGTGTGGTACATGGTAAACAACAGCCAGTATGGTACATGAGAAACACCAGCCAGTGTGGTACATGATAGACAACGGCCAGTGTGGTACATGAGAAACACCAGCCAGTGTGGTACATGATAAACAACAGCCAGTGTGGTACATGATAAACAACAGCCAGTGTGATACATGATAAACAACAGCCAGTGTGGTACATGAGCAACAACAGCCAGTGTGGTACATGATAAACAACAGCCAGTGTGGTACATGAGAAACAACAGCCAGTGTGGTACATGATAGATAACAGTCAGTGTGGTACATGATAGACAACAGCCAGTGTGGTACATGAGAAACAACAGCCAGTGTGGTACATGATCGACAACAGCCAGTGTGGTACATGGTAAACAACAGCCAGTGTGGTACATGGTAAACAACAGCAAGTGTGGTACATGATAAACAACAGCCAGTGTGGTACATGAGAAACAACAGCCAGTGTGGTACATGAGAAACAACAGCCAGTGTGGTACATGAAAAACAACAGCCAGTGTGGTACATGGTAAACAACAGCCAGTGTGGTACATGAGAAACAACAGCCAGTCTGGTACATGAAAAACAACAGCCAGTGTGGTACATGAAAAACAACAGCCAGTGTGGTACATGAGAAACAACAGCCAGTCTGGTACATGAGAAACAACAGCCAGTGTGGTACATTATATACAACAGCCAGTGTGGTACATGATAAACAACAGCCAGTGTGGTACATGAGAAACAACAGCCAGTATGGTACATGATAAACAACAGCCAGTGTGGTACATGAGCAACAACAGCCAGTGTGGTACATGGTAAACAACAGCCCGTGTGGTACATGAGAAACAACAGCCAGTATGGTACATGATAAACAACAGCCAGTGTGGTACATGAGCAACAACAGCCAGTGTGGTACATGAGAAACAACAGCCAGTGTGGTACATGAGAAACAACAGCCAGTGTGGTACATGAGAAACAACAGCCAGTGTGTTACATGAGAAACAACAGCCAGTGTGGTACATGGTAAACAACAGCCAGTGTGGTACATGGTAAACAACAGCCAGTCTGGTACATGATAAACAACAGCCAGTCTGGTACATGATAGACAACAGCCAGTGTGGTACATGAGAAACAACAGCCAGTATGGTACATGAGAAATAACAGCCAGTGTGGTACATGATAGATAACAGCCAGTGTGGTACATGGTAAACAACAGCCAGTATGGTACATGAGAAACACCAGCCAGTGTGGTACATGATAAACAACAGCCAGTGTGGTACATGAGCAACAACAGCCAGTGTGGTACATGATAAACAACAGCCAGTGTGGTACATGAGAAACAACAGCCAGTGTGGTACATGATAGATAACAGCCAGTGTGGTACATGATAGACAACAGCCAGTGTGGTACATGAGAAACAACAGCCAGTGTGGTACATGATCGACAACAGCCAGTGTGGTACATGATAAACAACAGCCAGTGTGGTACATGATAAACAACAGCCAGTGTGGTACATGAGAAACAACAGCCAGTGTGGTACATGAAAAACAACAGCCAGGGTGGTACATGGTAAACAACAGCCAGTGTGGTACATGAGAAACAACAGCCAGTGTGGTACATGGTAAACAACAGCCAGTGTGGTACATGGTAAACAACAGCCAGTGTGGTACATGGTAAACAACAGCCAGTGTGGTACATGGTAAACAACAGCCAGTGTGGTACATGGTAAACAACAGCCAGTGTGGTACATGATAAACAACAGCCAGTGTGGTACATGAGAAACAACAGCCAGTGTGGTACATGAGAAACAACAGCCAGTGTGGTACATGGTAAACAACAGCCAGTGTGGTACATGGTAAACAACAGCCAGTGTGGTACATGGTAAACAACAGGGTACAGGTCAGCCTGGATTAATAGCAGCAGGGTACAGGTCATATACACTACCACACCACATTTAATGTCACTCTATAAGATAATTCCAAAGATAAGTCCATTTTACAGAGATAATAAATACATTACGCATGAAGATAATCAAGTCACCTTCACAACATGGTACAGGGTAGTTCCAGTTTCTGCTGACCCCATGCAGGCAGGTGAGTGAGACCTCTCCCATCAGGGTGTAACCTGGCAGGCATTCAAACGAGATGGTCAGGCCCACACCGAAGTCTCGGCCTATCACCACGCCGTTACGGAACGGCCTCGGGTCAGGGCAGCGCTGGAGCTCATAGGCTATTGGATCAACAGGAAACACAAAAGGGTATGTTCAAGTTTTTATTTTTTTATTTGTTGAATGGTTCGAGGGGGATAACGACAGCAGATTAACGTTGGCTGACACCGACCATTAGTCTGTGTGATTAATGGGAGGCTGAGGGAAAGAGGCGAGACTAAGGCAGATCCCTGGAATCTGATTCTTCTTACAAAAAACCTCTGTAGAGTCCCAACCGTTTGAGCTACAAACTATTATGACATTTACATTTACAGTGCCCTAGACCACTGCGTCACCCGGGAGACAGGGTGGCCCGTCTATGAAGAGCTGAGACTCTCACGGACACGCACGTGTTTTACAAGCCACACAAGAGTCGTTAGAAGCTAAGAGGATCCTAGTGTCTATAATACT